>NW_004444073.1:3515467-3544456 GCF_000243295.1 Trichechus manatus latirostris
GATGAAGAGGAATTTTTGGATTTTGGACTTGGAGTTAAGACTTTTGCTATGATATGTTGGGGTGAATATGTTTTCCATGTTGCAAGGATGTGATTTTTGGGGGGCCAAAGGGTGGAATGTCATGGTTTGAATTATGTCCCCCCAAAAATGTGTGTATCAGTTTGGCTGGGCCATGATTCTGAGAATTGTGTGGTTGGCCTCCATTTTGTGATTGTAATTTTATGTTAAAGAGGATTAGAGTGGGATTGTAACACCATACTTACCTACATCACATCCCTGATCCAATATAAAGGGAGTTCCCCTGGGGTGTGGCCTGCACCACCTTTTATCTCTTGTAAGAGATAAAAGGAAAGGGAAGCAGGCAGAGAATTAGGAGACCTCATACCATCAAGAAAGCAGTGCCAGGAGCAGAGCCCATCCTTTGGACTGGGGTCCCTGCACAGAGAAGCTCCTAGTCCAGGGGAACAGGGAAGAGCAGAAGGCCAACAGAGAAAAAAAGCCTTCCCCTGGAGCTGGTGCCCTGAATTTGGACTTTTAGCCTACTTTAACTGTGAAGAAATAAATTTCTCTTTGTTAAAGCCATCCACTTCTGGTATTTCTGTTGTAGCAGCACTAGATGACTAAGACAGGGAGAAAGAAAACGCTTTGCAGCAATTTATGGCAGACATCAGCATCTAAATGAATAGAGAGGAAACAGCAGCCTCCCTCTCATCCTCCACTTAGATGTGCCGGAAGAGGGTGCATTTGCAGAAACAGCACATGTGCTCTCTGAGGGTGGTTTATCTGCATTACTGCAATGCCAACAACCAGTCAAGCTGCCATTCTATTTTTCTCTCCTTTGTATAAACCTCCTGCATGCAGTTATTAGGTATTGAGTATTCACACACTCCTGGCATATTGACCACATACCATGGTCTCTGGATGAAGGATAAACTTACAGAAAGAATTTCATTCTCCACTTTCTCTACTCCTTGCTGACCCTGGGAGCCTTTTCATGAAGGTAGCAAAACAAAAACAAAACACAGTTGTCGTCAAGTCAGTTCCGACTCATGGTGACTCAGTGTGTGTCAGAATAGAACTGTGCTTCACAGGGTTTTCAGTGTCTAATTTTTCAGCAGCAGATTGCCAGGCCTTTCTTCTGAGATGCATTTGGGTGTACTTGAACCTCCAGTCCTTTGGTTAGCAGCCCAGTGCATTAACTTTAGCACCATCCAGAGGATGAGCTGTGATCAAACCAATCTGGGTTCAAATTCGGATTCTCGCTTTTGTCTACTGGGAAATGTCTACCGGGAACTTGGCTGAGCATGTAATTTCTCATGTAAAATGTAAGCGACAATAAATTCCAGATTTTGCATATCTATTTGTATAAATTGTGTGTGTGAATCAAATGAGGTAAAATGCTCAGCTCTTATCTTCATTTTACAAATGTGGATGCCTCAGGACTTAATGGCTTTCCCAAGTTTATTCAGCTATTATGCATCGGGTCCCTACTTCTCAATCTGTATGACACACACCAAGGCTGCCTCTTCTCTGGTTCCCAGACACACCAACACTGAAGTTCAGAAACGAATCTGCAAACATTCGATTCTGTCCCAACCCATAGTTATTCCACAAACTCCAAGGCATACACTTAATCATGAAACAGTTTTTCTGACCTCCCCTTGAACCCTAGATTTACATGTGGTATTCAAGAGCCAAGGATAGTTTCAGAATAGCCTAATTGCTGAAAACAGGGATTTTCAAGTATGTTCTTGGGAGTCACTGAGACCCATTTGGGGGAGTCTGCAAAGTCAGAACAGTTTTCACAACAGAACTAAAATGCTACTTGCCTTTTTCACTCCCATTCTCTCATGTGTGTACAGTGGAGTTTTTCAGAGGCTACATGGCCTGTAATATCTTAGCAGTCTGAAAACAGAAGCAGACATTGAAGAGATTTGCAAATACGTTAAACATTCCATGCATTTTTGTTTGTTTGTTTTGTCTTGGAAAATAAGTTACTTTTTATAACATGTTATATGCCAATATTTTACTGTTGTTATTTTAAATGAATTAATAAATAAAAAGTTTTAGAAGTTCTGAATTCTAATTTCTAATATGGTAACTATCTGTAGATAAAAGTTAGCCTACACAAACAAAAGTTTTTGGGGGTCTTCAATATTATTATTAAGTGTGTAAACTAAAAAGTCTAAAACTGCTGTCCTAAAATATGATGCTAGGATAATTCACAGTGAGGTTTGACCATCCATGTTGTTATAGATTGAATGGTGTCCCCCCAAAATGTGTGTCAGCTTGGCTAGGCTGTGATTCCCAGTATTGTGTAGTTGTCCACCATTCTGTCATCTGATGTGATTATCCCGTGTGTTGTAAATCCTGCCTCCATGATGTTAATGAGGCAGGATTAAAGGCAGTTATGTTAATGAGGCAGGACACAATCTACAGGATTAGGTTTTATCTTGAGTCAATCTCTTTTGAGATATAAAAGAGAGAATGAAGCAGAGAGGAGAGGGACATCCTATCACCAAGAAAGAAGAGCAGTGAATGAGTGTGTGCTTTGGATCCAGGGTCCTTGGGCTGAGAAGCTCCTAGACTAGGGGAGGATTGATGGCAAGGACCTTCCCCAGAGCTGACAGAGAGAGAAAGTCTTCCTCTGGAGCTGGCACCCTAAAATGTGGACGTCTAGCCTCCTAGACTGTGAGACAATATATTCTCTTTGTTAAATCCACTTGTGGTATTAGTGTTACAGCGGCACTACATAACTAAGACCCATATGTTTATTCTTGTGCTTGCACTCCCTGGGGGCCATGGTGGTGCTTTTTTGGCCTGGGGGATTTTGGGTCTTTTTAATGAATGGGAAGGCAAGCATGTGATATATTTGGTGACACTTAACATTTCCCTTGCAGGATGAGTCCAAAAGAAAACGCTTGCCTTCAGTTCTGGAACACAAACTTGCTTCAGTTCTCCCCTGATTACTCATTGTTCAGTGATGAATCCCACCGGCTCCTCAGATTACTATTATTATCCACTCCTTCACAGGGTGATCCTGAAGCCTCTACTGGATACTTGGGGATATACCTCATTTTGAGCCCACCAACCATCTGTTAGTTTGTCGAACTGTGGTGGCTTGTGTGTTGCTATGATGCTGGAAGCTATACCACTATTATTTCAGATACCCATGTTGGACAGATTTTGGCAGAGCTTCCAGACTAAGACACATTATAATATGAAAGGCTAGATGATCTACTTTAAAAAATTAGCCAGTGAAAAACCTTATGGATCACAACAGAAGGTTGTCTGATTACCAACAATCAGGAAGACTGTGTAGGGTCAGGCGATGTTTCCTTCTATTACATACAGGGTCACCATGAATCAGAGCCAGCTTGATGGGAACTAACAACAACAACACTCATTTTGGACATGGCCAGTACAGTGGGTTGAATAATGCCCCCTCAAAATTCATGTTCACATAGAACCTCAGAATGTGCCCTTATCTGGAAACGGAATCTTTGCAGATGTAATTAGTTAAGTATCTCAAGATAAAATCATGCTGGATTGAGGGTGGGTCCTAAATCCACTGATTGGTGTCCTTATAAGAAGGAGTGGACACAGAGAAGATGCCATGTGAAGATGGAGGCAGAGGTTGGAGTTATGCTGCTACAAGCCAAAGAACGCTTGGGACTACTAGAAGCTGGAAGAGGCAAGGAAACCTTCTTCAAATCTTCAGAAGGTACATGGCTTAGCTGTGTGCCCTGATTTTGGACTTCTGGCCTCCAGAATGCTGAGAGAACAAATTTGTGTTGTTTTAAGCCACAAGTTTGTGGTAATTTGTTGCAGTAGCCTCAGGGAATTAATACAGCCTGTTAGAAGAAGGAGTAAAGGAGGCTCTGTGCCACATGAGTATCTCCACAGTGACTGTCTTTGGTGTTCCCAGAACTCTCATTTTATTCCTTTTCCTTTTTAGCTGCCTCACAAATAGCCAGGCCTTTCACCTTCTCTTACATTTCCCTTTCATCTAACCCGATTTCAGAAAATAAGTCTGAGAAATTACTTTATACGTTTCTGATCAGGTTCAATATATATCCTCTCTCTGTGATTTTTTGTATTTTAGCTAAATGAATGTGTCCTGTCTTATAAAACTTTAGACATTAGAAAGCAAATCGGAAGTAAAATGACTTTGACAGTGGGATTTTCTGGTGTCAAATAAAGTGGGATTGTCTTGCTTCCCACTGTTAAGAGAAGCCTTTAGTAGTGGTACACAGCTGTAGGTCTCCACATAATTTAATCTGGTCCTGAATACCCATGCTTTGACAAGAAAAAGACAAAGATGGTGACAAGTAAGAAACTGGGGACACACAGAGACAGAAAAAGGAATTAGGAATCTTAAACAGTGATGCTCCCATCCCAGGGTCATGTGACCTCACAATGCAGTTCTGTTTGCCCAGGAACTGCATAGTGGAGTAGTGGAAATGGGAGAAGTGGCCTGTCTTAAGCAGGTAAGAGGAGGACAGGTAAAGGAAAGGTTGGGGGATATTTGTCCAGCACTTTAAAAGACCTTGGTAAAATCATAATTAAAAAAAAAGTTGCTATTGAGTTGACTCTGACTCATGTGACCCCATGTGTGTCAGAGTAGAACTGTGGTCCATAGGGTTTTCAATGGCTGATTTTTCAGAAGTAGATCATCAAGGCTTTCTTCTGTGGTGCCTCTGGGTAGACTCTAACCTCTAACCTTTTGGTTAGCAGACGAACGTGTTAACCATTTGTACTACCCAGAGACTCCCAAAATCGCAATAGCTAACATGTATTGAAGACTTACATACCAGGCACTGTGCTAAGTACCTTTCTTTTGTTATCCATGATAATTCTTTCAACGACCTCATGAAAAAGGAGCCACTTTTATCTCCATTTAACAGATGAAGAAATAGAAGGAGAAAGAAGTCAAATACTTAAATTGCAAGACCTCCTAACAGCAAGCAGCAGAGCCAGGATTTGAACCAAAAACTGTCTCTGGAACCTGCTCCCAATAGCCATGCTCTTCTGCTCCTCATAGGTAAAAGTTAAAGTAGGAAGGCAGTGTTTTCCTGACAATGCTCAAATTTTTCCATGGCCCTAGGTAAAGTGCTGCGAGGAGGGTAAGGCTTGCTATCATTTCATAGGTTTATGTATGTTGTATATCTGCCCATTTCCTCCTATGGAGAATGGGTGGCTGTGCCTTTGTTACAATCATGTCATGGTCCAAGCAAGAAGACTCCCCATGGACAGAAGTTAGAGCATACTTTTCATCTCAAGTATGTTTTCCACTCAATGGGCGTGAAGCATATATTGCCCAGTTGTGCACTGAGTTCTGCTAACATCCCTCCTGGCTGGCATGGAGCTTTCCCACCTAGGTGTTTCCCCCATGGAACCGCTACCCCTCCCCCCATGTGGCTTCCTCGGCATCATAGCGCACCTGGGGTTACCAAGAGGAGCCCACGAAGTCTGAACCCTGAGGGAGCCCTGTGGTCCTTCCGTTTACGGAGGTCCTTCTATGGTACAGTCGTATGGTCACTTCTGCAAGGGCGCCATTGTGTTGGCTTATTCTGAGCCCATGTTTTCTATAAGCTTGAGCTCCTGATTGTACTACATTAGGTATTCTTTCATTGCTGACTTTCAAGCAGCCCAAATTACAAGGCCATCATCTCTGCTTTACTTTGAGGAGAACCTGCCACAATGCCGAATGCCTGCTGTGACAGCCAGGCTTGGCGTGCTCCTGCTTTCCCACATCAGGTGTCCTTAATTAATCTTCCTGCAGATATAGGAGCACAATGGAACTTGTCATTTCTGTTCACCTGAGCACACTTGTTCCCTGTGAATTATACCTACCTGGGGTGTAGTGTGAGGCTTCTTTTCAGAGATCCCTGCTGCTGGCCTGAGATGGGGGTTTTGTGATCCTAACACAATTTCTTATAGATAGGCATATGAGCTTATGGCCTTCAGAATAACAGCAAGTCTTCACGCATTTAGCTCCTGGTCTCTATGGCCCTCCTGTATGCATAGCTACCGTCAGAGGACAGCCAACCTAGCTATCCTGCCCTGGCCTTGCTCTGTTTCATTCCTGAGGATGGTAGGAAACTTTGACTGGGTTTAGGGTGGGTAATCCTGTGGGCCCAAACTAGGTCAACCTTGTTCAGCTGGGAGCTTACATCCAAGCTCTGGTAAATGGGGCCTTATCTTCTCTCTGAACTCATCCTCCAGGGGAGCTATCAACTTTGGGGACCCTGAGGGATCCCTGTGAGTCCTGCTGTTTGTGGAGGTTCTTCTATGGTACAGTTGTATGGTCAATTCTGCAAGGGCACCATTGAGTTGACTTATTCTGAGCCCGTGTTTCTATAAGCTTTTACACTGGGTTTTCTACAACCACAACCTTTTACTCCCACATTACACAATTCCAGTGGTATGGCTAGTCTCCAAAGATGAGCCCCCAATGAGCCATGTTTCATGTTATTTTCACCCTTGTATAGTCCTTCCCCGTGACTTCTGGCTGTGACTCACACTTGACCAATAGAATGTGGTAGAAGTAGCACTTCATGACTTCTAAGGCGGGGTCATCAGAATCCTTGCACCTTCTACATCTTTATCCTCTTGTACCCCAGCTACCATCTTGCGAGGAAGCCCTGGAGAGGCCCATGTGAAGAGGAACTGAGAAACCTGCCTGACAGTCCTTGCTAAGTTCCCAGCAGACAGCCATCACCAGCATGTAGGTGGAGAAGCCATCCTGAATATTCAAGCCATCCCAGCTGAGTCCCAGGTATCAGGAACAAAACCAAGTTGCCTCACTGTGCCCTGCTTGAATCTCTGATCCTCAGAACCAAGAGAAGTAATAATACATTGATTTTTCAGGCACTAACAACTGGGATGGTTTGTTACACATCAATCTATAACCAGAACAAGACAAGGGTGCTGTTCACATCACAGTTCCCTGGAGGTGTCCAGTGGACATGGTGCCGGAACATATTGCACTGTGAGTTTGTGGTCCTATTTCTCTAGGTTCCTATTTCTGGAGGGTGATTATGCAAGGCCTGGGACTGATGGCTGGCTTCCCAGCCAGTGGTAGTTTCTGTTTCCCATTCACAGAAGCTTCCCTAGCTCCAGTCTTTGAGGAGCCCAGTTCTAGGATCTGGACCTGGAGCTTTGACTGGCACCCCACAAGTCCCTAAATATAGCCACTTGATTTCCTCTATGATTGAAGAGCTTCAACTCCATAGCTTTCATGCCTAAGGACTTGCTCTTCATGTCTGGTACCTGAGGATTTCATTCTCTGCCTTTGAGCTAAATTATTATTATTGTTGTTTGAAACTATATATAGGTGGGCTGCAGAGGAGAAATCCCAGTGGCTGCTCAGTTAGACGTTTTAACTTGAATCCTCTAACTTTTCTCTAGAATATTTCTGGGAATTTTTTCCCCCTAGATCACAGGACTGTGCTAGCAAAACCATGAATGTGCTGACTATTTTAAAAGATGCAAACTCACTTAGAAAAGTGAGATTCTATCCTTGGTTTCTAGATTATTACATTCACACTTGTATTCTATTGTTGCACCAGGGTGGATCTGACTATTGAAATTCTGTTTGCTGTGACAGCCAGCGATGATGGCTACTGATGGGGCAGTACTCCTCCTGTCCAGTATCAGCTCCTTCTTAACAACCACCAAAGAGCTGAGTTCTTAAGATCATACCCCCTCATAATCCATTTGCACTACAGACAACAGCTAATAAGGCAAGGTTGTGCACATGGATCTCCTAGATAACGTTGGCTTTTTTTTTTTCCATTTAGATTTTAATAAAACCAGCAGATGGGAATTCAAGCTGCAACATTCAGCAAGAGAATTAATATACTGAAATGTGGCCTTTTGACAGATACACAAATGAGTAGAAGGCTATCAGGGCAAGAAAATGGAAAAAACTAATTATGGAAGGAGAGTGGAGACAGAACTGAGGCAATTACATAAGTCCACTGAGAAATGAATAAAGAACTTATTGCAGAAGTAATTAAGTCTCCTTAAATCCACAAGTTTCATTTTGGCTTAGAAGCTTAAGCACATCTCTGTTATGGTAGCTTCTCTGATCAAAAACTTCAGTGACAACTCAGTATCCTAATTTATTGCACTCCAACACCTGGTACTGGGTCTCAGTGCCTTCTGCAACCTAGCTTCGACCTTCTGCTAGAGAAGTGGTTCTTAACCTTGGATGCACTTTTTAATCACTAGGAACTTTATAAATGATCAATGCACAAAAATACATAGACTGTTAGAACTAGCATGCATGTTAATTATACTTTTTTTATGTACGATTTTCCCCATCACTCAGCTTCAACAATGAAATGAATTTGCATTTTGAAAAGATCACATTGGCTACAGTGTGAAGAAAGGCTGTAAAAACAAAACAACAGCACAAGAAAACTTAGCAAGTAATATAAGTGGAGTGGGTAAATCAGAGAGTTTCAGATCATTATCTCTAGTGTCTGACAGTCAAATTCATATAACTTCAATATAAACCATGTGCTAGAACTGTGCTCGGTGCAGAGTGCAAGGGAAAAAGACTGTATAAAAACGAAAAATCACAGCGCAAAACACAGTCCTTGATCTCCAGTGGTTCACAGTACAGTGGGAAGAAAGAATATAAAAAAGCAGCTATGATACAAGGCAAATTGGGACAACTGCAATGGGATTGAGAAATGCAAATCAATTATAATTGGAAAATGGAGACAACAGAATGCAAGAATAATTAATGGTCCGACCCACAGAGATGGTATGATTTTACCTTCTTTGGAGCCCTCTTAGCTCTTGTTTTCATGGATTTTTATTCAGGGTAGGACCTGGACATCATTATCTTCAAGAAGGTCCCTGTTGATTCTAATGTGCAACCAGTGTTGAGAAGTGTTGCTCTATGGTCTCTATTCCACCACTTTAAGGCAGCTGTGAGCAATGGAAAGGGCATGCCGTGTGGTTAGAACTTGGGTCCAAGTCTCTGCTCTCTCAAACAATGACAAAGAAAATAAAAGCTAACATTTATTGAGCAGGTTCTGTACTGGGCATTTCACACCCATCATCTCAGAGTTTCTCAACCCAGGCTGCAGACTAGAATCATCTGGAGAGCTTTGAAAAAATATTAATATCTCAATTTGGCCCCAGACTAAATAAATCAGAGTCTTTCATGTGGGGCCTGGACATTACTGCTTTTTAACTGCTCTTGAAGTTGGTTCTTATGTGCAGGATGATTGAGAACCACTAGCCTAAGACTCTATAAGGTGCTTCTAGTGCATGTCTGACCCAAGCCATGATCTTTTCAATTACCTCATATGCATGTGAAGGTTGGATGGTGAAAAGGGAAGTTGGAAGCAGAATTGGTATGTTCAAACTGTGGTGTTGGAGCACAATACTGAGTATACCGTGAACTACCAAAAGAACAAACAAATCAATCTTACAAGAAATACAAGCAGAATGCTCCTTAGAAGTGAGGATTGTGAGACTTTGACTTGCTTACTTTGGACACGTCGTCAGGAAAGACCAATTCTTAGAAAACAACGTCATGGTAGATAAACTATAAAACCAAAAAACTAAACCTGTTGATAAGTGTAGGATCTGCAAAAATGAGGGAAACCCTCAATTAGATGGATTGACACAATAGTCGCAACAATATACTCGAACATCTAATGATTATGAGGATGGCACAGGACTAGGCAACATTTTGTTCTGTTATACATAAGGTCACTGTCTTAGTCATCTAGCGCTGCTATAACAGAAATACCACAAGTGGATAGCTTTAACAAAGAGAAATTTATTTCTTCACAGTAAGGTAGGCTAAAAGTCCAAATCCAGGTGTCAACTCCACGGGAAGGCTTTCTTTCTCTGTTGGCCTTCTCATCAATGCTCCCCGGACTAGGAGTTTCTCCGCACAGGGACACCGGGTCCAAAGGACACACTCTGCTCCAGGCACTGCTTTCTTGGTAGTATGAGGTCCCCAACTCTCTGCTTGCTTGCCTTCCCTTTTATCTCTTGTAAGATAAAAGGTGGTGCAGGGCACTTCTCAGGGAAACTCCCTTTACGTTGAAACGGGGATATGGCCTTAGTAAGGGTGTTACAATTCCACCCCAATCCTCTTTAACATAAAATTACAATCACAAAATGGAGGACAACCACACAATAACAGGAATCATGGCCCAGGCAAACTGATACACACATTTTTTGGGGAGACATAATTCAATCCATGACAGTCAACTGTATGGCAACTAACAACAAGTGCTAATTATTTATGAACCTACTCTTTAATGGAGTCCTCTTGTGCCACTTGCCATACCATTTTCTGGGTTACAATGGCCTTCTGCACCTCTTTTGGAAATCTACTCATCTTTCTAAGAAACTGTGGTTGTGTAATGGTTAAGTGCTCAGCTGCTAACCGAAAGGTTGGCGGTTCGAACACATCCAGTGGCTCTGCAGGAGAAAGACCTGACAATCTCTCCCATAAAGATTACAGCCTAGAAAACCCTAGGAGACAGTTCTACTCTGTCACATGGGGTAGCTATGAGTCCCATGGGGCAGCTAAAATAATCATCTTTTAAGATCCGTCTCTTCCAGAAAGGCCTTTCTGATTTCTCTGACCAGAATATGATTTTACCTTCTTTGGAACCCACTTAGGTCTTGTTTTTATGAATTTTTATTCTTATGACATTTTCTTTCTGTCCCATGTCATTTCTATTTAGGGTAGATTACCCAATAAGCAAAGTACACACAGGCTTAATTGTGCTTATTTACTAACCCATAGTGCACAATTCCATCTGGTTTTCACCACAACTAAGGCTGTGTGTACCTTGCTTACTGTAAGCTGATGCATACCATGCTTACTGGTTAATCTGCCCCTGTTTCTATTTATAACTTTTATTTATTTTCCTTGCTCTGTAGAAGTCCCTCAGTGAAAGACTATTTGTTACTAACTTCTCTCTTTCCTGCAGTGCCTAGCGGAGTGTCCTGCATGCTGTACACATCAAATTAATATTTCCGCATTGAATCAAGCCACAGACCAAAGGGCGTCTTGGTTACCTAGTATCAGGCCAAATGTAGACCTCTGACTTTGTTTTATTGGCTAAGGGAGTTTTTTGAGAATTTCTGATTATTCATTGCCTTTGACAATCTAATACAGGAAGTGGAAAGGACAGTTTAGTCACAAATAGTAAAATGTAGAAATGGGTAATTCATAAACAGTGGATTCCTCTCTTCCTTGCTTTCATTTTCTCTCCCTTCCTCAAGGGAGACCATTGTATATTTAGCATAAGGAGCTTGAGGAGAGGATAAAAAGAACTGCGAATAGTCCTTCCTTACAAGCCTACAAGACTAATCAAAGCTTGGTCAGAATGTAGCCTTCTGGGGTTCCCAGTAGGAAGGGTGTTTGATGCAGGGAGTTAGAGACTTGATTAGGGAAGTGCCTAGAAAGCTACTGTAGACGTTCTCAGAGGCTTACAGCACCCATACAGGTGGTTTCCGGAGCTTCTTCCGGAAGACTCTATAAACCTCAAGAATCTTTGGAAATCTGGAAAGCAGGAAATGAGGTGATTTCCAGGAGCTAGTCCACAGGCTCTGGTAATCTCATGTTTGCCATCTGCTTACTCTCTGACACCGGAGAATAGTGAGCTCTCCTTGTCTGTCTTCCAAACCTCATGTAAGCACCCCTCAGTGGCATAATCTAACATGCAAGCAAATGAGAAAAATAATCCTGGGAAATGCAGGCTTCTCTCCTGTGATGCAAAGGAAGCTCTAGAGGTGGGCAGTGATAGTGTTGATTGACAACAGACAAGCTGGCATTCCTAACCCAAGACAAGGCAAAACAAAACAATTCCGACTCATAGTGACCCTATAGGAGAGAGTAGAACTGCCCCATAGGGTTTCCAAGGAGCTGCTGGTGGATTCAAACTGCCAACCTTTTGGTTAGCAGCCAAGCTCTTAACCACTGTGCTGCCTTTGGGATAAACTTAAAGAACAAAAAGGAAGAGAGGAGAAAAGCATAAATGGGAGAAGGGAAGAAAGACCCAGAAAAACTTTCTTCTGAAAGGACAATGCATAACAAGGAGGAATGTGTCTCTGAGAAGGCTTGTGTAGTTATCCCTATGTGGCCTACAGGGTAGCTTAACTATAGTGAATTTGTGAGCGTCTATGAAACTGGGGTCAGAATCTGCGGCCCTACACCACCCCACCGTCCTACCCACAGCTAGAACACAGTTTTCTCATAATGTCTATTTGAGAGACTGCAGCAGTCACTGGAAAGTTACCTCATGATCAAAGAATCAGAGAAAAAACGCTGGCTGGTCTTGGAGACTCCTCACATCCTTCTTGACTAGTGGGATTATTTTTTTAAATATTTATACTCTCCACTAAACTTGTGCTCCATACGGGAAGTAACTCTGTCTTATTTGCTCACCACTTGATCCCTAGCACTTGGCACATACCTGGTGCATAATATATGCTCACTGAGTTTTGATTGATTGAACAAATATATAATCACTGTAAAGCCTAACAACATAGCCCGACTCAAAGGATGGAATATCACTCCAATCACCTGATTTAATGCCTTTCTCTCTTAGACGGTAGTACATACTTAATTGCATAGTTTCTTTCAACTCAATTTATTTCAGGTTGTTAGTCCCTTGGAATTATATATGCACACATATATATTATAAATGTGTATATATGTACACATACACACATATAATATATAATATACATGTGTTATGTTATAACATTACATTACATATATATATACACATACACATATATATTTAGAGGATTTAGTATCATTGATTAAAGTTAAGTAAAGTAGCTATTTCAGTGGATCTAGAAATCTGTTTTTACACATCACAGATTTTAGTTAGTTTAATTATTAAGAGAGAATCTTCTTTTTCTTGGTTTTAAGTCCTGGGGTAGGGGACTTCATGAATACCCACCAAGATTTGCTTATACGCAGGTGCAAGGAATATCTACTAAAGCCATGCCCCTCACCTACTCTCCTCAAGCACAGTCTTGACAGATCTCTTCTAGAAAGTTCCATGTTTCCTTCCATAGCATGCCTTCTTTGCACAAGACCCACCCACCAAAAAAAAAAAAAAAAAAAAAATAATTAGACCAAACTCCTCACTGTCCAACTGATGGATTGACTGATTGACTGATTGACAAAGGAAGATATAAAAATTTCATGCTCATGTCCCTGCTCATCCCATGTGTTTTAGGGAAAGCTGAAACTCTTAAGAGTAGGACATTTGACTTCAGCCTAAGCTCATCAGTGTAATTGCATCTAATGTCCACACTGATTAGCTCAAATATGAGCACATAACTCAAGTTGGGTCAATGAGGCTTTTGAAGAGGTTTGCCAGTCACTGCTGGGAAGAGTGCTTTCCTACACTTCTAAGAAAGCTTCTAGAAGTTACAGTCTTTCTCCATATATGTAGACAAAAGTTCTCTTGGAGTTATTAGCAGGAACTACCTGTCTGATACCAGCAGGTGGACAGATTTCAGTGGAGCTTCCAGACTAAGACAGAGTAGGAAGAAAGGCATGGTGATCTACTTCTGAAAATTAGTCAATGAAAACCCTATGAATCGCAAAGAATATTGTTTGATATAGTGCTCAAGATGAGCTCCCTAGTTTTGAAGTCACTCAGATTACACAGTGGCCACAACAGTGGACTCAAGCATACCAACAATTGTCAAGATGGTGCAGGACCAGGCACTGTTTCGTTCTCTTGTACATGGAGTTGCCTTGAGTTGGAGCCTACTCAATGGCAACTAAAAACAACAACAATATCCTATAACCAGGAGAGGGGGCAAGACTTGGGATAAGGCTTCCTCTGCCTTCTGCCATGTCAGAGATAGGGTCTTTGGTGACATTGCTGAATTGCTAAAGAAAACCAAGTCCAAGGCCCATTCTCCTTTTAGAGGACTTTTAGAACTAGATGACTTTTGGCCTTCTAAAAACCATCAGTTTTAAATTCTCAAATTTCTGAAGACCCTTCATATTAGAGATGAAAATACTGAGGCTGAACTAGGTAAGTGTCGTTCCCAAGTCACCCAGTGTGCTAACGGTGGAGCAAAGGCAGGGAACAAAAAGAAACCCAAGTTCTCTAAAGAAGAAAAGCCTTTACTTGAGGAAAAGTTCATTCCTTTAGTTAAAGTATTCCCATAGTGATCAGACAATACCTTTTTATTCTGCTCCAGAGAAACTGATTTTCTTTATGAACATAAACCATCTCTTCTCAGAAGATGGAAAAATGAAGATATTCTGCAGCCACTGTAGAAATAATCTAAATAAAAGGCATGAGCATTTATTCAGATATTGACCAATTAAGGAACTTTTAGTAGAATGAGTGAGTCATATGGGAGAGAGATTTTGTAACAATTGCGAAGTAGAACAGAGCACACAAATCACAAATGCCAGAAAAAGAATATATATCTCCAAAAAATTTAGCTCAGAAAAATACTTAAATTTTAGACAGTGACTGTTTTGTGTTTCTTTTTACAGTTTACGAGGGAGCCCTGTGGTGCAGTGGTTAAGAGCTTGGCTGCTGACCAAAGGGACAACAGTTCAAATTCACCAGGTGCTCCTTGGAAACCCAATGGGGTAGTTCCACTCTGTCCTATAGGGTAGCTATGAGTTGTAATCGACTTGATGGCAATGGGTTTGGGGTTTTTTTTTTCTTTTTCAGATAATATAATCAATTTTGAAACTGAGAAAAAGCAACTTTAAAAATACTTTAGAAACAATTAAAAATAGAATTAACACTACTAATAATGGAATAAAAATCAAATCAATGACAAGGAAAAGTTTAAATAATTCTTCAAAATGTAGAGGGCTAGGACCAAGATTTTTTAATGAGGAGAGAAAAAGACTGTGATTACTAACATATGGGTAGTTTGTGTTTCTGACAATAAGATCGGAATAAATGGAAGATAATATTCAAAGACATAACACACACACACACACACACACACACACACACACACACGCAATGACCTATGGAAGCACTTTGATCTACATATCAGAAGAGGCTACCTGACACCCAGCAGAACTAATATAACAGACCAATAAATAGAAACAACCAGGTGAAAGTATGGACCCTCAAAGAAAAAAATTTAACAAGCAAAAGGACAAAATCTGATGACTTATAAGGGAAGAAACCCCAGGCTGACTTGAGACTTCTCCTTTTAACAATTAAATGCCAGAAGTCAATGAAGCAACATCTATGGAGACTTGTTGTAACTCAAGATTTCTATACCTATCTATCTTGTCACTTTTGTGAAAGCAAGAGAAACGCCAAGTGCTTAAGCATCCTATCCAGGTACCCATCCTGAAAGGGGAGAAAAATCCTCTCAAACTATTCCAGAGGACCCAAGAATGGGGAAGCCACCTGTTGGTGAACACCGGAATACCCAAACACAGAAATGCATGTTGAAACTTGTTGCAAATATAGTCACAAAGCAGAAGACATAATTTTTTTTAATAAAATGAGATATTATTTAAAGTACTTAGCCTAGTGCAGGGCAAACGATAAAGCTCAATTAAATTCAATAAAAAGAAAATAGATAATCTGAATATTAGTATCATGTAAGTAAAATTTAAAACAAAGCTAATAAATTAAACCACAAGAATTGTGTGTGTGTGTGTGTGATGAAGCACACAAACCAATGTTAAAAATATACTAGTCAGGAACCTTTATGAACCAAATAACAAAATGTTGAGATATATAAATACTAATAAAAACAATATTTGGAGAAAATGAGAGAAAGTGCAAAAGTTTTTAACATATAAAATAGGCAAGAAATACACGAAAATAGAGACAATTTGAAGGCTATAATTAATAAGGACAAATTAAAAAAAAGCATAAGAATAAAATATTATGTCCTGTTTTCAAGGACACACTGAGTAATTTAAAAATAATAATCACATGTTATACCTCAAAGACACTTTTAATAAATTTTAAAGAACTAAAATCATTCTAAAAACGTTCTTTACTACAAGACAACAAAATTAAATCTTAAATCCAAACTGATAGGGAAAAGAAAATCACCTGGAAATTAAATTATACACACACACATACCACAAAAAACACCTGAATGGTTACTGTGTGAAAGAGAAAATAAAAACTTCAAAACTAAAACATTTAGAAAATAAAAAAGCATTATTTCATATAAAAATTTATGAATGCAGAAAAAAAATCATAGTTTTAAATGATTTAGTTATGAATGAGAAGACTAAAAATAGAGCATGCAAATCAAAAAGCCCAGAAAAAAAGAAATAAAATCAACCCAGAGAAGTGCAGTATGTACTTGGATACTTAGAGACTCTTGGCCTCACCTCCCTTGCTGGATCTCTCAAATCATTCTATTTCTCTAAATCTCTTGAAATTCAGGTAATTTATAGAGGCGTTGTGAGGGTGGAGAATTCCTAGGTTATTAGTAAACTGGTCTCCAGAAAGTGCTTTGAGGCAAAGCTAATTTCTTTTCTTAATATGAAAAGAGTTGGGGCCTACTGAGAAGAAGGAAATTATTTGAGCATGTGCCAGATAATATGTTTTCTATCTTTCCTTTGTTGGACACTCAGTGAGAGTTACTCTCATTTACTCCTCTTTATTGCATTTGAGTAAAGCACAAGCCAGGCTTGAAGATGATAAATGACTAATAAATTTTAATTGGCAGTTTAGTTCATAAAATATAAACAATCATTAAATTCATCCAGAAAATTGTTAGAATGGAAGTGCTCAAAATTGCAGAATGTGTCAAAATAGCAGCTTTGAGATCATCTGTTTTCCTTCCAGTCTCAAGACTAACCCTAGAACCAAGATTTCTAATGGAATATATGGGAAAGTAGAAGTTCAAAATTTTTTTGAAGAGCTCAGAATTGTTGGGGAGAATACAGAAGTGGGTTAAAACATCGAGGAATAATATTGAAACACTTTCTCGATTCAAATGTTCTGGTAATTAATGTGTTCTTTCTTCCCCCAAATACATGCATGCTGCTGTAGGCACTGTGGGCAAAATAAAGATGAATTTGGAGTGGATTCCTCTTTGTTGCATGGGCCAGGATGGGAGAAAATGCTTCTTTTTAAACTAAGCAAACTACCAGTGAGTAGGTGGGTAAGTATCATTAAGGGAGGAACAAAGAGAATCTCTGGCCTCAAGGAACTGGTTATGATTCTATAAATACTGCAAAATAATAATGCTTCTGTTTTTAGGGACCTTCTTAAATAACTCAGTGGGTCTATGCTGGTGGCTTCTAGAGCATTTATCTCATGACATTTTCTATCATCTTTTAGAAATGGGTGACCTATAAGGACACCAGCCAATTCAAAGTCACAAAAGTAACTTTCTTTGATACAGCAATTTCATTTTTCTAAACTTTCCCTAAAGAAATAATAAAGGATGATCACAAAGATTTAATTATGAGAATGTTCATTGCAGAATCGCTAATAATAGCCAAAAATCAGTAAAAAAAAAAAAAAAAAAAGCTGAAACAATAACAGGAAATTATCTACCTAATGGAACAATCATCCAAGGGGTCATTGAAGTGTCAGGGAATGTGCAGTGTTGGCCTGCCAAGGTCAGAGGTCAGAGGTCAAAAGAAGAGGGCACAGCATTCTGGAGGAAGCATTCTCAAAGCAGGGAATGGGTGGAGGGACAGAGATTCATTGTCTGAACTTCTCCATTCTTAATAGAAGTAAAAGTATGGAAGACAAGCTCTGACAGAGCCTGCTACTTACCTGCCTATCCTTTCATCTTCCTTAGGAAAAGAAATCTAATTTTATTCTAGTCAATGAGCTCAGGTTAAAAACATTTCCCAGCCTTTACTTCAGTTAAAGATAACAAATGAGATGCAAGAAAAAGTTAATGGGTGGGATTAGTAGGAATGCCAATTAACAGGAGGACAGATAGCTGGCCCCTTTGTCCTTTCTCCCTTCTTCCTTCCTGCTGGCTTGAATTTGGACACGATGGCAGGAGTTCTAGCAGCCATCTTGGATCAAGAGCTATCTGTACCATAAGTTGACTTTGAGAATACCAAAATCCCTAAACCATTGTCGTCCAGTTGATTCTGACTCATAGAGACCCTATACAACAGAGTAGAACCGCCCCTTGGGATTTCCAAGGCTGTAATCTTTATGTAAGTAGATTGCCACATCTTTCTCCTTGGAGCGCCTGGTGGGTTCCAACCTCAGACCTTTCAGTTAGCGGCCGCATGCTTAACCACTGCGCTACCAGGACTCCTCACTTTGAGAATACAAGTCCCTTAATAGAGTAGAAATATAGAGAAGCCTTGGTCCTTGATAATACAGAACACAATATGAGCCCTGGCCTGCTACCTCAAGACTTCCTTACATAAGATAAAAAGAAATCTTTATAAATGTAAGCTACCATTGTCTGGAGTTTTCTGTATGGGCAGCTGGATCTAAATCCAACTGATTCACCAATTAGACACATAAAAATACCAAATAGAAATCAAAATGTTCTTCAAAACATCACTCAAGGCTATTGGTTCTGTAAGCAGGAGGCTGTTTTCAAGAGGTAACATCACGATGGAAAATATTTAATTAAAAACATTAGCCTTACCCAACAATGCTTACTAGCTTAGCACTTATTTTTCCACTTCAGAAGAGCCAAGTATAAAATGCCCTGAATTTACTTTTCCAAATGCTTGTGTCACTGACGATGTCAGTTGAATCTGATGATTTAACAATATATTTGTATAAAAAAAGTTTGGTCATCCTGCAAATAATACTTGAGACTCAAAGACACGGTTGAGCAAAGTGCAGTGTGCCTGAATACAGGCGCAAATCAGTTCAGCGTAGCAATGACTCTCAAGACTTTCGGAGAAATTTTACTCTTTTAAGTTAACCATCTTTAGAACAAATGAACCAATACAGTGCTAGCATTAACAACTAGCATTTATTGAGCAATCACTTTGTTCCTGTTGCTATATAGGCACTTTATAAAATCTCACCATGAGAGGAGGTATCCTCCTTTTTTAGATTAGGGAACTGGGCGCTGAGTCAACAACCCCCTCTATGTGTGACTTACTCACACTTCAATTGAAACATCCATTCCCAAAGCCCACGTTTAAGAGTTCTGGATATTATCTTATTTCCTGATAGTACTCCCAGAAGTGGTGTTCCACATCACTTGCATCTCTAAAGCAATACTCACAGACTTAAATCTTCAAAAATACTTGAGACTTCACATTTATTATTCAATAGAGATAATTCTGGTCCATTCTCTGGGATGTCTTCCTTAAATTCATAATTACCCTTCTGGAGATATGTGGATACCGTACTATCACCTTAGTGAACCACGGAGATTGCTGTGTGAGACTCTGGGTACAGGGTCAGTGAAGCCCTATAGAATCCTTTGTACCTGGGGGCACTGCTAATAGCATCACCAAGTTTGTTGTATAGTGAGTTATCTTTATAATGGAATCTTACAATGTAATGGATATTTAAATGTGGTAAATTTTCTGGAGGAAAGATTCAAACACATGGGCTTTATATCCCTATAGAAATTACTCCAGAATTTCTGAATGTGTTGAACTGCTGGTATTACATTTCTATCGGAAAAAGAATTGAAAATGTGGAGCCATAGGGATTTGGCATACAGCTTCCACTTCTCCCACATGTACAGTTACTTAGTCACCTGTGATGGCCAGCTGAGTCACAAAGAAGGTCATTCTCGACTTCCTTTTCCTCCTCCATGTGGAGAACAGCACGTTGGCGTTTCCAACAGTGGTGAAAACAAAGAGGACCCACAGAGTTATCAACTGCTCAGTCTGCAAGAAACAGAGCAACACAAAACCAGTGCACCAATGAGGACCAGGGCACTTTTCTGAAGGTGTGGCTTGGGCTTGGGTGTGGGAATGCCTTCCTCTTCCTTCCACAACCCCTCCTGTCAAAGTTCTATTCTGGAGAGGACAGTAACACGATGGCTCTTATTTACACTGGTAGCAGGGTAAATAGGTGTAACACTTAAGAAATCTATTTGGAAATATCAAAAAATATATATATTCCTTGACAAAGCAGTTTTAACTCTACCTGAAATAACTCAGAGTGTGAAAAAGAACACTACATATTCAGCCATAAAGAAAAATGCAGTTCTGATACTTGCTATGATATGAATGAATCTTAAAAACATTATACTGAGTGAAATAAGTCAGACACAAAAGGACAGATATTTTTTATGATCCCACTTGTGTGAAATTTCTAGAACAAGCAAATTAATGGAGACCAAAGTTTATTGGTAGTTACTGGGGGCTGGGAAGGGGTAGAGTGGGGAATTATTGCTCAGTGGGTACTGAGTTTCTGTTTGGGGTGATGAAAAATGTTTGGAAATGGATAGTTGTCCATGGCTGCACAACATGGCGAATGTAATTAATATGAACTGTACACTTAAAAATAGTTAAAATGGCAAATTTTTGTTGCATATTAAAATAAAATATAATAAAATTTTAAAAAACTCAAGATATTAAGTAAAGGAACACTACAACCACAAAGATGTGCATATTTATTATAAGAAGAAAGTAAAGTTTAGTTTAAAGATAACAGGATGGTTAAGTAGATAAAGGCACTTTGATTCTGTGAAATATCGTGTCACTATTAACAATGATGGCCATAAAGACTATGTAGCTACATTAAAAATGCTTATAATATAATGATAAGTGAAAAAAAATGATGAAAATTATATATCCAATGATTATAACTGTGCAAAATTATACACTGAAGTACATGAAAATGTTAAAAGTGGTTATTTTAGGGTAGTGTGATTATGGGTTATCTTTTCCCTTTTCCATTTGGCAGAATTTTATAATACAGTAATATTAAAGTTTCACTGAATAATGTATAATTAGTAAAATAAATAAATAAATAAAAAGCAGGAAGGCTAGTCATTTAAAATGCCAACTCCATAAAACTTTTCCACGATTCCTTCAAATGGAGCTTTTCATCTGTCTGAAGTCCACAGCCCAGGATAAGCAGAGACCCAGGGCGCTGGACTAGGCTGGGTGGGGACAGGGACCAGGCCGAGCTAGTCCGTGGCTGACGAGCATGGGGCCAAGGAGATCCGGGAGACCGCACCCAGGGGCAAACCTGAAATTTATAACCAGATGGCCCAACAGAGACATCAGCCCAAAAGTTCTGGGCAGAATCCAGTTAAGAATGCCCACGTCTGAAACTAGAGCCTGCAGGGCAGAGGAGCCTGTTTGGAGGAAGAGATAAGAAAAGAGACCCGAAGAAACCCCAAGTCCTGAGGCATTGCTGCAGCACCGGGCAAATAGTTGTGCATTAATCATTTACAACCCCTGCATGTTAGGCCAAAACCAAAAAACAAGCCCGTTGCCATGGAGTTGGCTCCTAATCATGGCAACCCCACGTGTTACAGAGTAAAACTGCTCCATAGGCTTTTCTGGGCTGTAACTTTTACAGAAGCAATTCCCCAGGCCTTACTTCTGCGGCATCACTAGGTGGGCTCCAACCGCCCATCTTTCAGTTGGCAGTCGAGCATAAACCTTTGTGCCACCCAGGGCCCTGCAGGTTAGGACAGTCCGCTGGAAAAGGGCAACCAGGAAGAATTTGGAATTTTCCATCCTGACAAGAGGAAGGCTAAGACCGGACTTCCCCAGGCTCTGGACCTGGGCTGGGGAAGGCAGTGTGCAGAACTTCAGCCTGCAGAATGTATTACTGAAAGTGGCTCACAGGCAGTACTGAGATATGAAAGATCATATCAAGAGCCCCAGCTATGAAAACGGTTTATAAAGCAAAGATCCAAAGCGGCTGAGCTAAAGGGACAGCACCCAGCACCCAGCACCCAGCAGTAAGGAGTGGGCACAGACAGGAGATGTCACATAGGGGGAAAGCTCAGCTCCTGTTGTGACGCCAGAATTCCGGGGTCAGGGGGTAGTAAGGGTATCTCTCGGGTCTCTTTCTTATAATAATGAACAATTACATCAGGATATGCATGCAGAAATAAAATGATAAAATACAGAAAAACAAAAAGAAGGAACTAAAACTGTTGCAATTTTGGTGTATATACTTTCAAAACCAATCCTCCTCTCTCTTTTTTTCTCGTCTTCCCTCCCCGTATCTCTATCTCCTTCTCTCTTTCCATGCGCACAAATAGGCATCTGTTTTAAGGTTTTGTTTTGGTACTTGCTCTTTTTTTTTAATACCGCAACGTGTGTTCGTTTGTTTTTTATCCCCAGGGTTATACAGGAGGCAGTTAAAGCTCAGAAAAATTAGCCCAGGGTCAAAAGAGGCCTGATTTACACCTGCTTTGCTTTACACCTGTATTCTGGCTCTCCGACAATGAGACACAACTTCACCCAACCCCTGATAATGACCACCCACTTTCCACTGGATGGATATATTGTAATTTACTCAACTGATCTCCTATTATTGGACATAGATTTTTAGCTATTTTTTTTATTTTGGATCATAAATAATCCTATAGCAAACATCTATGTACATTCAGGCTTGATTGATTCCTGAGGAAAAATTCCTAGATGTGAACAATTGGAATCAAAGAAATATGTAGATTATAGAGATCTTGCATACATATTAATTGCTATCAAGAAATGCTTGCAGCAGTTGTTATTCACATTGCCAGTACTTGAAGATGAACATTTCAAAATACTCTCCTAAAGACGGGGTATTTTTGTTGCTGTTAATCTTTTCCAATTTAGTAAATGACAACACTTAATGCATTCTATTATTATGAATTGCTATTATCTTTTCATCAACTACTTATTGACCATTTCTTCTTTTGTAAATTATATGTTTGGAAACTTGACCCATCTTTCCACTCTTTTGGATTAATTTGCAAGAATCCTTTATTTATAAGGAATATAATCTCTTGGTAATGTAAGTGGCAAGTGTTTTATCAGTTTGTAACTGCATTTTGTTTGTGGTATCTTTTTATAACATATCCACAAAAAAGGGCGTAACATATATATGTACAGATTACTTAAGAAGTGCTCAGATGCTGTCTTAGGCTAGGTTCTCAGTTCTCTGGAGAAGCAAAACCAGTGAAGTGTACACACACACACACACACACACACACGTGTATACATATATATAGAGAGAGATAGATAGATAGATTTATCTCAAGGAGATTGTTCATGTGGTTGTAGAGGCTGGCAATCCCAAGTCTGTGGGTCAGGTGTCAGGTTGGAGGCTTCTTCTGACTCATGTAGCTGCAGAGGCTGATGAGTCCAAGATCAGCAGGTCAGATGGCAGGCCACTGGCTCACAGGCTGTCAAGGCTAATAAGTCCCAAGATACGGCAGGCCGTTGGCTCAAGTCCCAAGAACTGGAGGTCAGATAATGGCAAATCAGACTCAGGATCCAGAGCAAATGAGCTTTGCTAGAACGTCCATATATATATTGAATGCAGGCCACACCTCCTAGGAAACTCCCCTTACAACTGATTGGCCAATTGCATTGGATTACATCAAGGAGGATGACTATATCATTACATAACTGCCAAACTACATCATTACATAATTGCCAAATCGCTTGAGAATCATGGTCCAGCCAAGCTGACACATAACCTTAACCATCATGGATGCTAACCAAAAAGATGGCCATTCAGATCCACCCAGTGGCTCTGTGGGAGAAAGACCTGGCTATCTGCTCCTATAAAGATTATAGCCAAGAAATCCTACGGGACAGTTCTACTCTGTCACATGGGATCACTATGAGTAGAAATCAACTTGATGACATCTAACAGCAACACAGATTACTTAACAAAACATATGATAAAAGCTCATTTAATCATTAACAAAATCATGAAGAAGACCATTGCCAGCATCAAAAAGCCCCCTATTATATTTCTTGTCATAACCCCATTCTATCCCTCCTAGAGAAACTATAGCTTGATTTTTCTGATAATAATTTCCTTACTTTTATTTTGTTTTTTATTTATTTCACTGTTACCACTAAAAATTCATCCATAAAGACTTGACCTGTTTTTCAACATTATGTGAATACTTTCATGCTGTATGTATTCTTTTGGTCTTCCTACTTTGGTTTATGATTGTAAGGTTCACCCATGTAGTTGCATGGAGCTGTATTTTTTTTTTTCATTTTTATTCCTATATAGCATTCTATTTTATTCATCCATGTAGTCTGATAAACATTTAAGTAGTTTCCAGTTAGGAGCTATTATAAGTAATGCTACTAGGTATGCTTTTCTCTAACATATATTTCTAGGAAATGGAGGAACTGGGGGGAAGCAAATCTTCAACTTGACTCTATAATGCTAACATGTTTTCTTTATGAGCTCTGGATAGAGTTTTTCAGCTTTCTACATAAAGCTTCCTTTACATTTTGTATTTCTGGGTATTTTATATTTTAGTATTTCTATTGCAGATGGGATCTTTTACTTACACTATTACATTTTTCTAACAGGTCAATGATGGCTTCTATGAAAGTAACTCATTTTTGTTTACTTTGAAATCAGCCATGTTATAAATGGTTTCACTAGTTCTAATAGTTGTTTGATTAATCCTTTTGTACATTTAACAGAGAGTGTCATGTCAATAGCAAACCATAATTTTCTTCCCTTCTTTCAAATATCGTTGATGTGGTGAAAAACAGGTGAAACTGTGCACTACAGATTAGTGAGTAAGCACAAGTAAGCCAGTGAGTATCTTATTTATTGGGTAATCCATTCTTGTGCATTAGGTCTCCTTTCATTGTGAACATTTTTATATTCAAAGACTCAGCTTATAAAGTCAGGTAAGTTGTCTTCTATTACTTTTTTTCATTTTTGTTTCTTCATTGTCCTCTTTTCCCTTCTGACATTTTTGTTGTCTGGATCTCATGGAATTTTCTTGCATATCTCCTTTTTTTCTCCCTTCTCCTCTTCTTTCTTCTCTCACTTCCTCTCTCCCTTCTCCGATAATATTCAGCTCTTCATTTTCTACTGTGAGTTTTATGAGAATTTCTTGAATTTTCTTACAACTAACCAATAAAATGAGCTATTCACTCTCTCCATTCTTTGCATTTACTGTATTTTCAGGTTAAAACAATATTTTCTGAACTCAGACATGTCCCTTTTCTTAATGTAATGTCTTCTTGAGTTCTGCTGAGAATACACATGAGAGATTTTCCAAGATTTTCTCCCATTTCTTTCAGGAAATCTATTTCATAGGGAGAAGCATTTTGATGCCTTAATTTCTTTTCTCAAATTACGGAACATTGTATCATGACCAGCAATTTTTCTCAGCCTGGGTGGTGGTGTAATGGTTTGTTTCCATACTTGTCCAGTACTATGTCTCTGTTGAACTCTTTTAGTCTCAGATGAAGGAGGAAGAGAAAAACTAGATTGCTTGTGATTTTTTTTTTTTTTTTTTGCCAGATCAGAAATTCAGGTCTCCATGGTGAGTGGGGCAAGGGAAATATCTAGAAGCAGCTACAGAAGGAGTCACACTTCTCTGTCTGGGATGGTGAGATATTGGAAAGTTGCTAGTTTACAGGCTATTGTCTAACTGAGACTATCTCTTCACCAGCACCATCATGGCCCTATCTATGTTTCCTTAGCCATCTGCCTACATCCCTTTTTAACTAGGAGTAAGCACTGGCCACCATCTTCCACTGTAAGTTCTGTCGAATTTGGTGAACTTCCTTCCTATAGACATCTGCTGATGAAAGTCTTCCCTAGCCTCAGGCACTTACCCAGTGTAGTGGAATTCCATGAGGGCTGGGATCTTCTCCACTCATTCTCCAGGGAAAATGAGAGAATATATGATCTGTCAGCCCTGTCCTCAGAACATCTTACCTGTACTACACCTTGTAGAAATTCCTCAAATTCTCTAGCAGGTGGATGCCAACCTTTCCTATTTTCTACTCCTGACTTGGATTTTTTTTTCTCCCAACTAAAACTATATTCTGATGGCTATTTTGATGAGAATTGGAAAGAGGAAGAGAATTAAACAAGTGAACTCAGGGTAATCTTGAACTGGAAGTCAATATCGTGTTTCCAGAATATTTCTCTCCTTCACGTTCTCTTTCCTCACATAACTCACTGCCTGTGGTAAGCACATGGTTAGGCCATGTTTCTAGGAAAACAACACTGATGACAGAAGTGGGTAAATGGTTTGCTTTTCATATGGCAAGTTGGTGATTGTGCTATTGGCACCAAAGCTCAGATTTCCAGAAATCAAGCTTCTCTCAGATGGAAGAGTCCTCTGACTTCCTGATTGGCAGGGATTGGCTGCCTTCTTAGTCCTTGTGTCACACAAACTAGGCTGTTGCCTCCAATCTCTTCAAAGTGGACTCAGGCCTCAGATCTACTCTTTTGGGAGCACAGAGTGACAAAGACTGCAAATCAAATTACACTGGTATGATGTGTCAGGGAATTGGAAGCTAACCTTTAGGAGGGCTGGCACAATCACTGGTGGCTTGGATGGGGCATTTTTCTTAGGAGCTTGAGGCAAGCGTGCTGTGGGTAGGTAGATCCAAGTAGCTTTGCAAACAGGTCAAGATTTATCTTACTTAGAACTGGATGATGTCTATAGGGCAGGCTGGTCCAGTCCTGTGAAATCGGGCCCTTCCCCAACCCCTGCTGGAGTTTTCTATGGGAGGAAGATGTCACCTTGTCTCACAGGCTTCAGGAAAACTTTCAAATGGAGGGTACCCCGCTTCTACTTTCCGGAATCTTCCTAAGAACCAAGCTTATTTGTTTGTGTATTAATTCTTCCAATGTCTATGAAGTGCCTACTATGTGCCAGACATAGCATAATGTGTTGGAACTATAAAAAACCTGGCCCACTGCCGTTGAGTCGATTCTGACTCACAGGACAGAGTAAAACTGCCCCATAGTGTTTCCAAGGAGCAGATGGTGGATTTGAACTGCTGACCTTTTGGTTAGTAGGGTTAGTAGCCTGAGTTCCTAACCACTGTGCCATGGAACTATAGGGGAAAATAAAACATGTAGAGTGTACAAGTTATATTCAGCCTTAGTTTAAGTCCTATTATATCAAATAGTATAAAGCTCTTTAAGTATGAAACTAGTTAGCTGTAGACTCATTTATTCATAGCATTATTACACACACACGTACATGTACACATACACACACACACACACACAGATAATGTAAGGATTTGAAAAGTTATGGTAATGACAATTGAGGAATCAAGTTTAGAGGAGTTAGAGTTTCCCATTCAGGTGAGTGGTGTGGTAGAAGAGTGGGTACGCTCTGAATCCTGATTGACTTCGGGTCAGATTTTCTGCTATTTGTTAGATGTGTGATACGGCCAGTAAATGATAGTCTCACTGAGCCTCCATTTTCTCATTTATAAAATGAGGATAAAAACAAAATCTATCTCAGGATAGTTGTGATGGACAGAAGAGATGATGAAAATGGACATTTCTAGCTCAGTGGCTGAAGCATAGTAGACAAATAATAAAAATTGGTGCATCTTCTTCGTTATTTTCATGGACTACATAAAGGTTGGGAGTGAGTCATAAATAATTCACTAACCTTTCAGAATGATGCTTGAATGCACCCTCTTCATCTATTTTCAGTACCTGTGGGGATTTCTCCTGCGCCTAACAGGCACTGCACTTACCGTCTCTCACTCCAGGTTTTGTTGGTGAGTCAACACCATTTTCCAACTATTGCAGAATATAGTCAGGGATTAAATGCCCCCTAGTGGTTATGTGAGGCAAAAGTCTGGCCAGCCGCTCAAATTCTGAGTAGAAATAAACGGTGATTTTGGAAATCAGCTCATCAACTTAGCTACATGGTTTCAGTCTCCTGACTGCCTTTCACCCTCAAGTCAATCAGGTCACACAGTGACATCAGCTCTCTGCAGACTCAGAGAATTGGGATTTAGAAGATTGGACTGCAGGGTTCCCTTGATAATGCTAGTGCTGGCCATGGGGCTGATACCTGGTATTTGGCTCCATGGACCATGCTTACAAAGTCAAAAGGAAGCCCATGAAGGCAGGAATTATGTCTGGGTTACCTCACTATCTCCAGAACTGGCCTCTATCTGGCCCACTAAAAAACAAACAAACAGAAAGCAAACCCCTTGCTGTCAAATTGATTCTGACTCATGGTGGCTCATGTGTTACAGGGTAAAACTGATCCATAGGGTTTTCTTGGCTGTAATCTTTACAGAAGCAGATCCTGCCACCTAGGGACCTTCA
Organism: Trichechus manatus latirostris; assembly: GCF_000243295.1. Lineage (NCBI taxonomy): Eukaryota > Metazoa > Chordata > Mammalia > Sirenia > Trichechidae > Trichechus > Trichechus manatus. Next base: position 3,543,664 of record NW_004444073.1, read on the forward strand.
TCTGGCCCATCCAAAACCAAACACATTGCCGTTAAGGCAATTCTGAGGCATAGTAACCCTATAGGACAGAGTAGAACTACACCTCATAGGGTTTCCAAGGAGTGGTTGGTAGATTCGAACTGCTGACCTTTTGGTTAGCAGCTGAGTGCTTAACTACTCTGCCACCATAGAAGGTGCTTAATAAGTACCTGTTAGATGGGTATATGGTAGATGACAAGTGCAAAGTTATAATGATCACAAGACAGGTCATTCAAAATGATAATTATCTCAGGAAATATAGGACAGTTAGTTACTTTGGTTGAATATGGATATGTCAGGCTTGTCTGGAGTGGATTACATGATTTATTTAAATCCAAGGAATGATGATCCTCTTTTATAGTATAGTCCTGGGAACTAGAAGACAAAAACTTAGTGTCTTTAACAATTGTAGGGTGAATGGCAGCTAACATTACTTGAATGAATCATATTAACTCAGTATCTGGCTTATTTAGATTGTTATACATAGTAGGTGCTCAATAAATGTTTGTGGTTGATTGATTGTCATGTGCCAAGTATCTTTTGAGAAGCTATACATATTGCTAACTCAGTTACACAATCTGACCAAAGAGATGTCGTTTTTCTTAATTTTATAGGTAAAGAAACGAGGCTCAGAGCTGGAGAAGGATGTAGAGCATAATTCTAACTCACAAAAAAAAAAAAAAAAGAAGACCAGATTTACTGGTCTAAAGGAGACTGGAGAAACCCCGAGAGTATGGCCCCCAGGCACCCTTTTAGCTCAGTGGTGAAGTTACCT
>NW_004444073.1:3544817-3580152 GCF_000243295.1 Trichechus manatus latirostris
TTCACCTGAAGTACAATAATAAATAAATAAATAAATAAATAAGTAAAAAAAGAAATGAGGCTTATAGAAGTTACTTAGTCGGCTTACCTGGCTCATAAATGATGTAACTGGGATTTGAACATAGCTTTGCTTGGCTGAAAAGTCCAAGTCCTGCTACTGTAATCTTTCCTGCTTCACTCTTGGACCAGAGATAGTGAAGTTGCCTCATTTACTTTCAATTTTCAGGTAGGAAACAGATCTTCATTTTCCTTCTGACCCAAAACTTGTCTGAAGCTGGGTTTCCAGGGCTAGGTCAGATTCATGACTGTCTCCCCAGTACTGTCTCTCCAGCATAAGGTCAATGCTTAATATGTGTTCGAATGGATCATCACTAGAGCAATATTTTGCCTCTGCACATTGTCATTATGAATGCCACCCAAGATGCAGCTACATCATCATCACAGGAGTCAAAAGTTTTCTGCATCCCTCACACTTTCATGGTTCATTTTATTTCTGTGATGTTCAAGATGAGTATCTCAAGCAAGCCAGATTCAAAAGAGGATGTGGAATGAGGATTATCATTGCTGGTGTTAGGTGGATCCTGGCTCCAAGCAGAGAATACCAGAAAGATGTTTACCAGTGTTCTATTGACTATGCGAAGGCATTCTACTGGTGGCTCATAACAAATTATGGATAACATTGTGAAGAATGGGAATTCCAGAATGCTTAATTGTGTTCATGATGAACATGTACATAGAGCAAAAGGCAATCGTTCAAACAGAACAAGAGGATACTGTGTGGTTTAAAATGAGAAAAGGTGTGTGTCAGAGTTGTACCCTTTTACCATACTTATTCATTGTGTATTCTGAGCAAATAATCCAAGAAGATGGACTATAGGAAGAAGAATGCTGCTACAGGATTGGAGGAAGACTCAGTAACAACCTTCAATGTGCAAATAACACAGCCTTGCTTGCTGAAAGTGAAGAGGACTTGAATCACTTAGGATGAAGATCAAAGACCACAGCCTTCAGTATGGATTACACTTCACCATGAGGAAAACAAAAATCCTTGCTACTGAACCAACAAGAAACATGATGATAAATGGAGAAAAGACTGAAGTTGTCAAAGATTTCGTTTTACTTGTATCCACAATCAACACCCATGGAAGCAGCAATCAAGAAATCAAATGACATATTGCATTGGGCAAAGCTGCTGCAAAAGACCTTTTTAAAGTGTTGAAAAGCAAAGATGTTACCTTGAAGACTAAGGTGTACCTGACCCTAGCCATGGCATTTTCAATTGGCTCATATGCATGGGAAAGCTGGACAATGGATAGGGAAGACTGAAGAATTGACGCCTTTGAATTATGGTGTTGACAAAGAATATTGGATATACCATGGACTGCCAGAAAAATGAACAAATCTGTCTTGGAAGAAGTACAGCCAGAATGCTCCTTAGAAGCGAGGATGATGAGACTTTGTTTCACATACTTTAGACATGTTATCAGTAGGGACCAGTCCCTGGAGACGGACACGGTGCTTGGTAAAGTAGAGGGTCAGTGAAAGAGAGGAAGACCTTTAATTAAGTGGATTGACACAGTGGCTGCAACAATGGGCTCAAACATAGCAATGATTGTGAGGATGATGCAGGACAGGGCAGTGTTTCATTCTGTTGTCTCTAGGGCCACTATGAGTCGGAACTGACTCAATGGCACCTAATAACAACAACATCTGAATCACAGGAAGGAGCAAATATCTGCTATTTTCCAAGACAGAAAATGAAGTCTCAGAGTGGCTCAGTGATTCAGCCTCAGTTCTCAGCCTGCAGGTAATGAGGCTCCCCTGTTCTTTGGAGTCATGTGAGTGCATCATCTGTCATTTCCAACACTCAGGTGGCTGCTCAAAGCCTCATTAATTTGCTCAGGTGGGTTAGAAACATCAAAAGCAAATATCTGAAATCTCAGATTCCATTGAGGATGACTCACTGTATAACACAGAAATGCACACACAGGAGCACACAACTTCAAGAAAAACAAGTAATGAGATTTGCAAAGCTTTGGAAACCTAAGCTGCTTAATTAGACTTGGAGAATGAGATAAGTTTCAAAGATCTGGAGACCCCTGGACAGTAACCATTTCTGAACAGTTGGGAACCCCTCACACTTGAATTTGTTCCATTTTCTCCCTACCTCTTGCCATACCTGCTGCTTCAGAAGCACTGCCAGGTGGTTAATAACCCGTAAAGGTCAACAAGGAGGCCTGGAGGTCGGTAGGGCTGGGCTTGTCAGAGTGCCCACCTTCACTTCTTCTCCTCCTCTTCCTGAATTTTTACCACCTTTCTCGAAACTCAGCTGGGAGACACCTTTGCAAATGAGGCGAGTTATTGTCATTGCAGCCTCTTTCCTGCATTCACTTTTTCAACCTGCTTTTCCTAGACCTCTGGGGATTCTATCCTGGATTACTCATAATAGTCTTCATTTTTAATGCTCAATTAAGAACACATGCATACCAAGATTTTTTAAATGATCACTATTAATAAATGTAATAAAATTATATAAAACAAAACAAAAAACCCAAACCCATTGCTATGTACAAATGTGAATGTTAATTCAAGATTTTTTTTTTTTTCTTAAAGACATTTCATGTAAGTTAAATAGGGGTACAGGTTGCACATTCTTGCATTATCTCTGGAACTGATTATCTGCATATTTTTTTACAAAGGCTGCAGGAATGTGTGTGTGTGTGTGTGTGTGTGTATGTGTGAGATCTACCACTGGCCTTTGCTGGAGGCACTTATAAATAGGGAAAAGTGTTTGAGGAACTTTCCTCACTGAGGGCCCATCTCACCTTCAGATCCTCATACCTTCAACCTGTAGTTCCCACCTTGTCCAATAAGGACCCCAGTTCCCAGGATTACTACTGTCAGTGACTCAGTGGGCTCAAACCCAACTGCTGATGTGGTTTGGGGCTCAACATGGTCTCTGGTTTATGAGAATAAAGCCAATCTTCTTCTTTAACAGAGACGTGTGTGGTCTTGAGGGCTCTCAGCTGGAGTGGGACCCTCTTCCCAGAGACAATGGTGGGAGGTGGGGGGTATTAAAGCCTGAGGAGTAAATAGAACCAAGAATCTTATTGTTGTTGTTGGGCTCCGACTCATGACAACCTTACGTATAACAGAATGAAACATTGCCTGGTCCTGTGCCATCCTCACAATCATTGATTTGCTTGAGTCCATTGTTACAGCCACTGTGTATTTTGAGTGCCTTTCAATCTAGGGTGCTCATCTTCCAGCACTATACTGGACAATATTCTGTTATGATCCATAGGGTTTTCACTGGCTAATTTTCAGAAGTAGATCACCAGGCCTTTCTTTCTACTCTGTCTTAGTCTGGAAGCTCCACTGAAACCTGTCCATCACTGGGGACCACTCTGGTATTTGAAACACTGGTAGTGTGGCTTCCAATATTATAATAACACACAAGCCACTTCAGTATGACAAACTAAATTAGAATTATTAAGTCAAAGAGTATGTTTAGAATTGCTACATATGAACAAATTACTCTCCAGAAAAGTTAGGTGAGGTTTCCTGATTTATTGTCCCAAGAACAGTTTTATAGAACTGTCACATGTTCTATATATTATTTTTCTTTAATCTTCAACAATTTGATAGGTCTAATACTACATTATGGAGCTCTGGTAGCACAGTGGTTAAGTGATATGGTGCTAACCAAAAAGTTGGCAGTTCAAATCCACAAGCCGCTCCTTGGAAACCCTATGGGCTAGTTTTGCTCTGTCCTATAGGGTCGTTACGGGATGGAATCGACTTGACGGCAAAGGGTTTTTAGTACAATGTTTCATTGTTATATTTCTATTGTTCGGACCACTAGCAAAGAATTTTTGCCAGAAGTTCCTTTTCCTCCACATTTCAATCTAAAATTTTATTTCCTTTGTCAATTTTTCTTTTAGAAATATCCATTTCTTAATAGATATTTATATATTAGGAACTTAAACTATGTTGTTTTGTTATCTTATTACTATTAACCATTATATTATTAACTATAACATTACATATATTGCAAATCATTTTCTCAGTTTTTCCTTTCCCTTTCAAATGTTGTTTTTAGGTTTAGAGTGTCCTTGCTCATCTTATAATAAGTCTGATAATTATACTTTTTTCCCTGGCTATTTGTAAAAACTTAGCTCCAAATCCAACTGAAATTTGTTTTATAACATTATGTTTGGTAAGAACCATACTAACCCACCTACTACTTTATTACTGAAATACCCTTTCCTTTATCACCAATTTTGGTAGCCCCTTTGCAGTACTAAATTGATATATGCAGTAAAATTTTATTTTTGGGACAAATTATTTGTTCTTACTAATGTGTCTATCAGTTACTGTGCTAATTCTATGTTTTGCTTAATGCAAATTAATTTTTATATTAATTTTTAAATATTTGATAGGGAAAAAAATCCCTTTCTCCCATTATCATTAATGTTTAAATTTAGTGGCTTTTAATCACCATTTTTTTTTCTTAATGAGCTTTTGAATTATTTTGTCAAATTAAAGCAATCACATTGAAGTTTTGACTGAAATTGTTTTAAACATTGCAAACTAATTCAGGGAGAATTGACATCTTCGCAAATTTTAATCTACCCATCCTAGAGTGACAGATAGTCTTTCTATTCATTCAAATCTTTTATATCCCATATTTTTATGCAAATAAAGTGCACGCTGTACGCTTTTGCCAACCGGGCAACCTCCTCTCGCATTATTTTCCTCTGTGCACTGTGTGCATGACACTTGTGGGTACATTGTTTACACCGGCACATTATTTGTGAAAAATATGGTACTTCAGTGAGGCTTAATACCGAGGATTAATGTTCTCTTAAATTTGAATAGTGCTTTGAAGTTTATAAAACACCCTCATATTTTCATGATCCTCTCAGTTACCTGCAAGAAGCTCTTACCTGGATATGTAGAGGTTATAATTCTTGTCTTGACTTTACCATTTACCAGCTGTGTGACCTTGGAAAGGTCACTTCACTTCTCTGGGTCTCATCTGTCCAAAGGCACAGCTCTGTTAGGTTATCCCACAGGTACCTCATTAACAACCTGCCATATGCAGATGACACAATTTTGCTTGCTGAAAGCTAAGAGGACTTGAAGCTCTTACTGATGAAGGTTAAAGACAAAGGAAACAAAAATCCTCACCACTGGGCCAATAAGCAACATCATGATAAATGGAGAAAAGATTGAATTTGTCAAGGATTTCATTTTACTTGGATTCACAATCAACGTCCATGGAAACAGCAGTTAGGAAACCAAACAACATATTACATTGAGAAAAGCTGCTGCAAAAGACCTCTTTAAAGTACTGAAAAGCATAGATGCGCCTGACCTAAGCCATGGTATTTTCAATTGCCTCATAAGAAAAATGAATAAGGAAGACCAAAGAAGAATTGATGCCTTTGAATTATGGTGTTGGTGAAGAATACTGAATAAGAATATTGAAGATACCATGGACTACCAGAAGAATGAACAAATCTGTCTTGGAAGAAGGGCAGCCAGAATGCTCCTTAGAAGTGAGGATAGCGAGACTTTGTCTCAAGTACTTTGGACATGTCCCTAGAGAAGGACATCATGCTGGTAAACTAGAGGGTTAGCGAAAAAGAGGAAGACTCTCAACGAGATGGATTGACACAGTGGCTGCAACAATGGACTCAAGCATAACAATGATTTTGAGGATGGTGCAGGACCAGGTAGTGTTTTGTTCTGTTGTATAATAGGGTCACTATGAGTTGGAACTAACTTGATGGCACCTAACAACAACAACCTTAGGGAAAGAACATGATGCAGCAGAACATTTCCTGGGGCCATTGACTTCATAGGATATTAATAGAAGTAACATCATAATGTCCTGGTGGTCAAATAAATTTGAGATATTCTAGCTAAGCAGAGTCAAACAGAATTCTTTACTGCTAGATTTCATAGACACTTAAATAGACCAGTGGTGGTTCAGTGGTAGGATTCTCACCTTCCATGTAGAAGACCTGGGTTTGATTCTTGGCCAATACACCTCATGCTCAGCCACCACCCGTCTGTTAGTAGGGGCTTGTGTGTTGCTATGATGCTGAACAGATCTCAGCAGATCTTCCAGACTAAGACAGACTAGGAAGAAAGATCTGGTGAGCTACTTCCAAAAATCAGCCAGAGAAAACCCTACAGATCTCAAAGGTCCAATCCACAACCAATCATGGGGATGGTGTAGGAACAGGAAACATTTTGTTCCACTGTGGATAGGATCATCATAAGTTGGGGCTGACTCAAAGGCAGTTAACAATACCGACATAGTTAATATATAAATGTATATAATATGTGTCCCTGGGTGGTGCAAATGGTTAAGGCACTTGGCTGCTAACTGAATGGTTGGAGGTTTGAGCTTACCCAAAGGCACCTCAGAAGAAAGATCTGGGGATCTATTTGCAGAAAAGCAGTCACTGAAAATACTGTGGAGCACAGTTCTACTCTGACACACATGGGGTTACCATGAGTCAAAGCTGACTCCATTAACAACTGGTTTTTATTTTTTATATAATATGTACCAAAAAAAAAACCATTGCCGTCGAGTCGATTCCTATTCATAGCGACCCTATAGGACAAAGTAGAACTGCCCCATAGGGTTTTCAAGGAATGCCTGGTGGATTTGAATAGCAGTCGTAGCTCTTAACCACTACGCCACCAGGGTTTCCATATGTAGCATTTCCCAAATTTATGTGTCTATGGCTGCCTTTTATTTGCTTAGTAACTCACAGAATCAGTTCTGTAGAACACCCTTTGGAAAGTTCTGATATGGTGAAAGAGCATATAACTGGATCTAGATCTGGTGGCACAAATGGTTAAGTGCTCAACTACTAGCCAAAAAGTTAGAGGTTTGAACCCACCCACAGGCGCCTCAGAAGACAGGTCTGGTGATTTGCTTCTGAAAGGTCACAGCCTTGAAAACTCTATGGAGTAGTTCTACTATGCACTTGTTGGGTGACTGTGAGTTGGAACCGACTCGAAGATAACTCACAGGCACAACAGACCTGAGTTCAAATTTTGGTACTGTTAATTACTGTGGGAAGTTATCTTCTCTTCTGTGGGTCTTACTTTTTATTCTCTGTAAATACGTAATAATGCCTGTCTCAAAGTTTTAGAAGTTATAGTAGACTGTTACAGTTCACCAATACTCACTGCCTCTGCAAGGGGTAGGATTGTATTTCTCTGATCCATTGATATTGGACATGACCATGAGCTCATTTTGACCAATGAATTGTGAGTGGAAGTGATTTATGTCATTTCTAGGCAAAAGCTGTAAGAGCCAGAGCAGGGTTCACCAAGATCTCTTTATATTTTCCTGACTCTGGCATTATGGAAGTCTCTGTGGAGATGGAGCTATTGTTAGCCTGGGTCCCTGAGTAACCACATGAGGCAGAGGCCCTTTGTTAACTTGTGATGAACACGTGACATGAGCAGGAAGTAAACATTATGGTTTTAGGTTTCTGAGAATATCTAGTAATTTGTTACTACAGCATAACCTAGCTTAACCTGACTGTCATGGTTTGCATTATGTCCCCCCAGAAATGTGTGTATCAATTTGGCTAGGCCATGATTCCTGGTACTGTGTGATTTTCCTGTATGTTGTAAACCTGCCTCTATGATGTTAATGAGGGAGGATGGGTGGCAGTCGTGTTAGTAAGGCAGGACCTGATCTACAGGACTGGATTGTGTCCTGAGGCAATCTCTTGAGATACAAAAGACAGAAGTGAGCAGTGAGTCAGGGGGACCTCATACCATCAAGAAAGCAGTGCCGGGAGCAGAGCGCGTCCTTTGGACAGGGGTCCTGGCGCTGAGAAGCTCCTAGTCTAGGGGAACACTAAAGAGAAGAAGGCCGACAGAGAGAAAAAGCCTTCCCCTGGAGGTGATGCCCTGAATTTGGACTTTCAGCCTACCTTACTGTTAGGAAATAAACTTCTCTTCGTTAAAACCATCCACTTGTGGTATTTCTGTTGTAGCAGCACTAGATGGCTACGACACTGACTAATGAAGAAGTAAATAAAAAAATCAATGGAAAAGACTAAGTGCTTGGTAGAGTAAGCATTCAAAAAATTATTTGAAGTTTTATTTTGGGTTACTAGTTTCTGTGTTCTTAAATACCCTTTTTATTTTTATCCCAACCTAGGCCAAAAATCCTCAAAAGTAGTAAAAGCATTGGAAATGGAATCAAGCTTATTTTTAATAAAAACAAACAAACTTCTATTTGCATGGATTGCTACGTATTGCAAACTGTTATATATAGTCTGCAATACCAGATGAAAGAAGGGAAACTTGCATTTGAGCCTTAACAATATTCTCTTTCATTTTTATTAAATTATGGGTTGTGAATAATGTTGCTTGAGCAAACACTTTGGTTCAATATCTGTATGTGAACAGAATTCTGAGTGCTTTCGGGAGATGTCTTGTCTGATTCAGAGCCTGAAACATAAGAAGCCAGCTCAGCAGAGGAGCAAAGCATAGAGACTTCAGGAGCTGGAAGAATAATTAAGCAGGGCCCACTTCCCAGTTGCTGTAGTTTCTTCCAGAAGAATCCTCTAAACCTTATTTGACCTTAGCTTTATCTCACCCCCAGGGAGCTCAGGAGAGTGAAGGTACATTTACAGGAAACCAAGGTCTCTTTTAAAATGCAAATAGCCAAGCAAGGTTAAGGGGGCTATGGGATGGATAACTGAGGGTTGGAATTAGTTTACTAGAATGGTTTTTCTACTTATGCTTGGTAATCAGCTAATTGAGGAAAGAAGTTTTGATGAGATGAAAAGAGGGTTGGGGAGAAAAAGGAAAAAATAGTTTAGTTTTTTTTTTTAAAGAGCATGCAAGATCCAAGTGAATGCCCTACTAGGGGTGAGGGCTGGCAGAGGAGGCTGGGAAGAAGGAGTGGAGTGCAAGAGGGCAGAAAAGCTTAATCTGGTTCTTGTGAATCATGGAGAGGTTATTCTTACTTCTTATTCCTTTCCAACAACCCACTCCTGGCTGGCACAAACAGTTAAATGTTGGACTACTAACTGAAAGATTGGCAGTTTGAACACACCCAGAGGAGCCTCAGAAGAAAGGCCTGGTGATCTTCTGAAAGATCAGAGCCATTGAAAACCCTACAGAGCACAGTTCTACTCTAAAACTCGTGGGGCCACCATAAGTCAAAAACAACTTGATGGCAACTGGTTACTCCTGTCTGTAGGAGAACTGAGTCTTCCCATCCAAAAAGGGAACTCAAGAGTGGAAGGAGTCCAGGGAAGTTTCTATTCTATTCACCTTTAATAATGGTGGGTGGAGAGTCCAGGAAGGTGGCGAGTGTGGGAGGGTGGGTTCTGAGAGGGTAAGGGTATGTATGTATGGGTGGGTGAGGAGTATGTGAAGGTGGGGCATGGGAGAGTGGTGGGTGGGAGGTCTGGGAGGGTGGTCTTTGAGGGGAAGGGTACCAGCCCTCCCCCAACCACCACTGGGCTTGGAAGGGACCCTCAGGAGATGAGTGAGCAGAATGCTTCCATGAATATCTCCCTCCTTCTCTCCCCTAAACCTTGGCTCCTTCTTGCTTCACCATCCCTCCCTCTCCACTGAGGGCTGTGGTGAAGTAAGCAGGAGCTGAACTGAAGAGGGACAAAATGAGCACCAAGGGTGGTGTGTGGTGAGGTGACTTTTGCAAGGAGTTTAGTACAGAGGCCAGTTGGGAGGATGATATCATCTACTGCCTAAATTGGTTGTGCTAACAACAGGCAAAGATAGTGACAGAGCTAACATTTATTGTTATTACGTGCTAGGCACCCCTCTGAGGTGTTTTTTGTTCGTTTTTTGAGTAATTTATTTAATCTTCACAACAGCCCTGTTGTTGTTGTGTGCCGTTGAGTGGATTCCTCTTCATAGCGACCCCGTATGACAGAGTAGAACTGCCCCATAGGGTTTCCTAGGCTGTAATCCTTACTGGAGCAGATCGACAGGTCTTTTTTCCCGTGGATTCTAACCACCAACCTCTTGGTCAGCAGCTCAGTTGCTGGTCTTTAGGTTAGCAGCCAAGATCTTAACCACTGTGCCGCCAGGAATGCTCACTAAAGATTACAGCTTAGAAAACCCTTTGGAGCAGCTCTACTCTGTAACACAGGGATTCCATGAGTCAGAATCAACTAGATGGCAACAGGTTTGGTTTTTGCTTGTTTTTTTTTTTTCATGGAAGAGGTGTGCCCTGAGCTGGTGATATATGAGAATAGACCTCATTTGATTTTCTAAACAGGATTCCATGGAGGCCATTGTTCTGCACTCACAGGGCATGGCCTGCCACCAAAGCAGTCCTGTGACGTGCTCGGGGGCCACACAGCCCAGGACTGTCTGTGGGGCTCAGTGCCCAGGTCTCCAATTCACACTTTTCTGTCTTCTTTTCAACTATCCGGAAAGGATGCAATTCCTCATGCTTTAAGAAGGAAAATAAAAAAAATCTTCTTATCAAGCTGTCATGATAAAATGAGTTAATGTTTGGGGTAGTTTTTTTGAGCTAATATATTTTAAGTGCTTTCAGTATTTTTTTAAAAAGTATATAAAATTACATACGTGAATGGCATTATTATTATCCGGAGTGTGAAGAATCATTCTGAAAAATTTAAGGTTGCCTTTTCTTTGAGGTGGAGAGGAGACTTTTTCTTGGTTACTCAGAAACGTACAATGTAGTCTGAATCAATGTTTTTAATAGCCGATTCAATCCCTTTATAACCTAGGTAATAAAGAAGGAGAAACATGGGCATAGCTAGCCCTTGGGATCCCCAACTGTGGAATAAGTTAAATGTCTGTTTGACTCTCTTTCTAGGGCCTTGGTGTCAGTACTCTTAATATCTAGTTTTTCACTTGTGGTTTCTAACAATTAGGAAAGTGTTCAGCTCAAAAGTCAAAGAAAGCTGACTTTACAGTGGCTTAAACAAATAAAGATTTCTTTTTCTCAAACAATAAGAAATCTGATGGCAGGTGGTTGCTGACTTCGATTTAGTATCTCCCAGACTCACTGAGATTGCCTTGGCTTTTCTCCTGTGGTCACAAAAGGGCTGCTGCAGCTCCATACATTGTATTTGAGTTTGGGCCAAAAAGAAGGAGGGAAGGGAAAACAACAGCTATGTCTTTCTCCTTTTAACAGAAAAGCAAAACTCTTTATCAGAAATCTCATAGACCTCTACTTAAGTTTCTTTGACCCAAACTGTGCCACGTGGCCACCTCTAACTCTAAGGGAGGCTCATACTTAGCTGGGCAAACTAGTGTCTAGCTGGGCAAGTAAGAAGCGGTTGAGACTAACTATTGGGTCAACTACATAGCACTTTTGGCCACAGGCACCTATTCAGGATCTGTTCCTGAAAACATCTGCTTTTTCTTGGGGCTTATTTAGTGCTTCCTTTGCTGTTTTCCAAAGTTTGGAAGCATCATTATTACTCCTCACCAGTACTATGTATTATATTGTGATATTACATTGTAAGTGGCTAATGATAGATGTCTACTTGTAAAGTAGAATAAAGAGGACCCTTGGAAAATGCTCTTAGACTTATGCCCTGAATTTTTTGCCAACAATTGTGCCTGGTGCAGTGTTAAGCTCATGATAGGATTCATTCATTCCTTCAAGAATATGGAGGGTCTAATGAGGGCCGGGCATGGTTGTTGGCATTGGAACACAGTGGTGAACCAGGTGAAGCTCTTTTCCTCATGGAGCATAGTTCTAGTAGGCAGACAGGTAACACATGCATAAATGTATAATAAAATGTCATGTAAGTGCTGTAAGGAAAAATAAAGCAGGGTGGGAATAGGGGATGATTATGGGGGTCTTACTATTCTTTTTGTTTTTTTATGATTTTTTTTCTGTTTGTTTATTATTGTAGTTTAAGTGAAAGTTTACATTTCAAGTTAGTCTCTTATACAAAAATTTATACATACATTGTTATGTGACCCTAATTGTTCTCCCTATACTGTGACAGCACGTTCCTCCTTTCTACCCCTCGATTTCCCGTGTCCATTCAACCAGCTCCTAACCCTCTCTGCCTTCTTATCTCATCTCTGGACAGAAGCTGCCCGTTTAGTCTTACGTATCTACTTGAGCTAAGAAGCACACTCTTCATGAGTATCTTTTTATGTCCCACAGTCCAGTCCAATCTTTGCCTGAATAGTTGGCCTCATAAATTGTTTTAGTTCTGGGCTGATAGAGAATCCAGGGGCCATGCTTTCTGGGGTTCCTCCAGTCTCATTCAGACCATTAAGTCTGGTCTTTTTACTAGAACTTGAGTTCTGCACCTCACCTTTCTCCTGCTCCATCAGGGAATCTCTGCCGTGTTCCCTGTCAGGGTTGTCCTTGGTGGTAGCTGGGCACCATCTAGTTCTTCTGGTCTCAGGCTGATGAAGTCTCTGGTTTATGTGGCCCTTTCTGTCTCTTGGGCTAATACTTTCCTTGTGTCTTTGGTGCTCCTCATTCTCCTTTACTCCAGGTGGTTGGGACCAATTGATGCATCCTAGATGGCTGCTTGCAAGCTTTTAAGGGAGGTCTTACTATTCTTGATGGAGTAGGTTAAAGAAGACCCTGGAGGAGGTGACCTTTGAGCATAGAGCCCCTCTGTCCATTTGGATTCATGCTTACTGCTTTTGGGGGTTCATCCATCTGTTTATTCTGTACTAATGATTTCTAAATCTCTGTCCCAATTCAGGTCTTCCAGGGGCGTCGGCTATACTTCCAAAATGCTATCAGTTGGATTTATGACTTTTCCATGAAACACGCTGTCATGGATTGAATTGTGTCTCCCAAAAATGTGTCAACTTGGCTAGTCCATAATTCCCAGTATTGTGTGATTATCCACCATTTTGTCATCTGATGTGATTTTCCTGTGTGTTGTAACATCCTATCTCTGTGACGTTAAGGAGGTAGAACTAGCGGCAGTTATGTTAATGAGTCAGGATTCAATCTACAAGATTAGATTGTGTCTTAAGTCAATCTCTTCTGAGATATAAAAAAAAGAAGTGAGCAGAGAGACAGGGAACCTCATACCAACAAGAAAGCAAAGCCAGTAGCAGAGTGCATCCTTTGGACCTGAGTTTCCTGAGCTGGGAAGCTCGTAGACCAGGGGAAGATTGATAACAAGGACACTCCCCCAGAGCTGACAGAGACAGAAAGTCTTCACCTGGAGCCAACACACAGAATTTGAACTTGTAGCCTAGTAGATTGTGAGATAATTAATTTCTCTTTTTTAAAGCCATTCACTTGTGGTATTTCTGTTATAGCAGCCCTAGATAACTAAGAGACACACTTTATTGAAAACTAAACTCACCATGCGGGTCTTTATATCACTTAAAACTTCTTTTTATTTTATTAAGTTATAATTTTTACAAAGGAATATTCACCTTTTTAAATGTACAGCTCTGTGAGTTTTAACAAACATAACCATCACTACAATCAAGATAAAATAGCTCCAACATCCAAAATAATTCCCGTGTCCTTTGTAATTAACCTCTTCTTCTACCCTCAACCCATTGCACCACTGATTTGTTATCTGTCCTTATAGTTTTGCCTTTTTAAGAATACCATGTAAGTGAAATCATGTAGTATGTAGCGTTTACAGTCAGGCTCCTTTCACTTAGTATAATCCATCTGAGATTCATCCATGTTGTTGATGCATTCAAATCTGTAGTTCATTCCTTTTTATTGCTGAGTAATATTCCATTGTAAAATGTGCCACAGTTTGTTTATGCATTTCCCAGCTGAGGGATGTTTATTTCTAGATTTGACAATTTCAAATGAAGTCACTATAAATATTTACACACAGGTTTATGCGTAGACTTATGTTTTCATTTCCCTTGGATAAATTCCTAGAAATAGGTTTTTTGGATTGTATAGTAAACGTATGTTTAACTTTACAAGAAACTGCCAAAATGTCTTTCAAAATGTTTGTATCATGTTGCCTTGCCATCAACAATGTATGATAGTTCTAGGTGCTCCACATCCTTGCCAGCATTTGGTATTGTCAGTATATTTTTATTTTAGCCATTCTAATGGATGTACATTGTGTATTTCATTGTGGTTTTACTTTGCATTTCTCTAGTGACTAACGATGTTCAGCATCTTTTCATGTGCTTATTTACCACCTACATATCTTCTTTGTGTTTAAATCTTTTGCTATTTTTACAAATTGTGTTGTTTTATTTCATATTGAGGTTTGAGAATGTTTAATATACTCTGAGTACAATTCCTTTATCAGACAAGTGATTTGTAAATATTTTCTCCTAGTATATGGCTTGCCTTTTTATTCTCTTAATAGTATCTTTCAAAAAATAGAAGTTCTTAATTTTAATGAAGTTCAATTTATCAACTTTTTCATTTACAGATTGTGCATTTAGTGTCACATGTAAGGAATCTTTGCCCAATCCAAAGCCACAAAGATTTTCTAGTGCAATTTTTTTCTAAATATTTTGTAGTTTTAGGTTTTACGTTTAAGTTTATGATCCATTTGGGATTCATTTTTATAAGGTGCAAGATATGGATTGGGGTTCATTTATTTTTGCATACAGACATTGGTTTGTACTTTTTTCAATTGAATTACTTTTTTATCTTTGTGGGAGAGCAATTAACTGCATATGTGTGGGTCTATTTCTGGAATTTTTATTCTTTTCCATTGATCTGTATGTCTATCCTTTCCTCTATTCTACACCAGAACTTCATAGTAAGTCTATAAATCAGGTAGTGAGAATCCTCCAACTTTATTCTTCTTTATTAGAATTATTGTAGTTATTCAGTTTCCTTTGTGTTTCCATACACATTCACATACGATCGCACAAGACAGCCATTGCTTCTCCTTTCCAATCTCAGAAAATCCCTGTAGACTGAGCCCTCATTGCTTCCCGACAGGCCATCATAATTTGACTTTCTTTTCCCAGTGTGCTTTGTAGAGTCTGATTAATCTCCCTAAAATCACAGCTTTGAACTGTCAACATTTCTGTGAAGAAAAATTCAAAGATTCCTTATCTATAGGAAAAAAGTCCACATTGTTTAGCCTTCTGTTCCACTTGGTTCTTTTCCCTCTCTAACCCTTCCCTCTAAACCCTCAGCTTCAGTCTAATTGGTCTACTTGAATCTATACGCAGAAATCCTGCATATGTACAAATTTGTTTCTACTCCTCACTCCCCGTCCTCCCTCCTCCAGTCTTTGCTTCCCTCATGTAAGTGACTACATCCTCTTCCCTCACACTTAAGTTGTAATTATCGTTTGCTCCATTACACAGAGCTGCCTGAGGGCAGGGCACCTGTCTTAGCCTATCCAGAACCCCTATTGCCTAAGGTAATGGACCCTATGTCAAGTCAATCAGTGATTCTCAGCTTGGTAGGGTGAGGGGGTACATATTGTAACAAAGAGGGAGAGAATATAGTTTTAAAGTTTGTATTGAGCATTATCAGGCTTTGCCTTAGTCGTAAGAAATTTCTTTTAAAATTAAAATAACAGTAAGTTAAATAAGAATGAGAAATGTTTATGCTTATGTATAGTATTAAGAATTTAAAAGACTGATGATCACTTTAGTGATATTTGTTGAGTTAATTAACACGTTTAGCAGACCCTTAACATAGTACTAAATCCTCTTTGGCTCCCTAGTACCTAGCACAGGGTCCAGCACAGAGAAAACCGCTGTAGTTTCACTGTTCACAGGGTACATCTTCTGATTGAAGTATCCCGAGAACAGCAGATGGGAATTAAGTGTGACTGCCTGATTCAGAATCCTAGTACACAGGCCTGGATCCAAACACTGCCTGTTCTCCCAACAAGTGCCTGCCTCTCCACCACTGAACTCCTCTGTGGCTGTGCTTCCATAATCAGACATGAGGACGCATATATGCAGAGCAGAGAAATGCATGTGACCACTGTGCTTGCTCAGTGCCTGCCTGGGGTCTTGGGGCTTGGAGGTGGATGGTCCTGCGGCCTCGGATGCTGAACCAGAGTCGGCAGCATGTGAAGGGAAGCAGACAGGCCCGGATGTTGTTTGGGTCTAAAGACCTGTCCGTGCTTCCCTGGACATGGCTGGCTGCGGTGTCAGGAATTCCTCCGAATCATGGTACCTTTAAAATCTAAACTTGATGGCTGGCAAGTAAGGATTAAGACTCCATCCTCCCTCATCTGTTCATATGGATTTATTGAGACTTTAGGAATAAATGTTTTATACAGATATGCTCTTTTATGGTCAAAATATTTTTTGATCATTTATCAGCTATGTGTCAGGCCCTGTACTAGGAGCACTGGGCACTAAAGATAGCCCTGAAAACCTGACATCCAGTGTGTGCGTCTGAGTCTGTGTGTCTGCGTGCGTGCATGCATGTGTGCTTGCACATGTGTGCATATGTGCCTAAGTGTGTCTTTGTGTGTGTGGACATTGTATGTGTATGTGTGAGTGTGTGCATTGTGTGTCTGAGTCTAAGTGTTTCTGTGTATGTGCATGTACATGCATGCGTGCGTGTGAGTTGAGGTGTATCTGTGTGCACATGTACATTGCGTGTGTGTGTGTGTACGTGTGTGTGTGCTGTGCCTGTGTGAGTCTGTGTATGTGTGCACTGTGTACACATGCATGTGTGTCTGCGTGTATGTGCATTTGGGTGTGTCTGAGCCTAAATGTGTGTGTGTGCACGTGCATGTGTGTGAGTGTACGTATGTGCAGGCGAATACATACATCATCTACACAGAGATTCCAAGTGCCTTGGGAGCAGGGGCAGTGTGGTGCTGGACTACTAAAAATACCTGGAGGCGTCCCAGTGTGGGATCAGAAGGAAAAGATGGCCAAAAGGCATTTTAGGCAAAGGATAAAACCTCAGTTCCCTGGAATTTGGTGGGCCATTCAGTGCATTGGGGTAGAAGATGTGAGGAGAGGCTTAGGGAAGGTGACAGGGTCCAACTGTGCAAGGCCACTCTGCCAAGCTGACGAAGGTCAGATCAAATAGAGCTTTCAGCAGCACAGTACGTCCCCGCACTGTTTCATCTTCCTGGGCATTCAGTTAAGCTACCTTTGCCATGGCCCTCAAGTCACAGATTCTTGCCGATGGAATCTGGATGGAAGTCCTGCATCATGTGTCACCTTGTCCCAAAGCAGATATGAGGAGGTGTATCATCTCTCTGCTGTCTCTTCCCCAGGCAACCTGGAAGCCACTTGTTTCTTATGGCGTAGCTACAAGTTGGAGAAAACCTGCTTGGGACTATGATGTGAGAGAGAAATAAACCTTTACTGTTGAATAGTCTAACCTATTCTGACTAAAATAAGCAATATATATGTATATATATATACATATATATGTATACACATATATATGCATATATATGTGTATATATGAATATATATGTGTGTATATATATATATGAAGATATATATATATATGTGTGTGTATATATATATAGGTATACCTTGGAGATATTGCAGGTTTGCTTCCAGACAACCCCAATAAAGTGAGTCACATGAATTTTTTGGTTTCCTAGTGCAAATAAAAGTTATGTTTACACTATACTGTAGTCTATTGAGTGTGCAATAGCATTATGTCTAAAAAACAATGTACATACCTTAATTAAAAAATACTTTATTGTTAAAAAAAACGCTAACCTTATCTGAGCCTTAAATGAGTCTTAATCTTTTTGCTGGTGGAGGGTCTTGCCGCGATGTTGATGGCTGCTGACTGATCAGGGTTGTGGTTGCTGAAGGCTGGCCTGGCTGTGGCAATTTCTTACAATAAGACAACAGTGAAGTTTGCCACATCAATTGACACTTTCTTTCATGAAAGATTTCTCTGTAGCATGTGATGCTGCTTGATAGCATTTTTCCCACAGTAGAACCTCGTTCAAAATTGGAGTCAGTCCTCTCAAATCCTGCCACTGCTTTATCAACTAAGTTTATATAATATTCTAAATCCTTTGTTGTCATTTTAACAATGTTCACAGCATCTTTACCAAGAGCAGATTCCATCTCAAGAAACCACTTTCTTAGCTCATCTATAAGAAGCAACTCCTCATTCCTTGCAGTTTTATCATGAAATTGCAACAATTCAGTCACATCTTCAGGCTCCACTTCTAATTCTGGTCCTCTTGCTGTTTCCACTACCTCTGCAGCTACTTCCTCCACTGAAGTCTTGGACCCCTCAAAGTTATCCATGAGGGTTGGAATCAGCTTCTTCCAAACTCCTGTTAATGTTAATACTTTGACCACCTCCCATGAATAATGAATGTTCTTAATGGCATCTAGAATGGTGAATCCTTTCCAGAAGGTTTTCAATTTACTTTGCCCAGATCCATCAGTGGAATCACTATCTGTGGCAGCTGTAGCCTTATGAAATGTATTTCTTAAATAGTAAGACTTAAAAGTCAAAATTGCTCCTTGATCCATGGGCTGCAGAATGGATGTTGTGTTAGCAGGCATGAAAACAACATTAATCTCCTTGTACATCTCCATCAGAGCTCTTGGGTGACCAGGTACATTGTCATTAAACAGTAATATTTTGAATGGAATCTTTTTTTTCTGAGCAGGAAGTCTCAACAGTGGGCTTAAAATATTCAGTAAATCATGTTGGAAACAGACATGCTGTCATCCAGGCTGTGTTGTTCCATTTATAGAGCACAGGCAGAGTAGATTCAGCATAATTCTTAGGGGCCTTAGGATCTTCAGAATGGTAAATAAGCATTGGCTTCAACTTAAAGTCACCAGCTGCATTAGCCCCTAACAAGAGAGTCAGCCTGTCCTTTGAAGTTTGAAGGCAGGCATTGACTTCTCCTCTCTAGCTATGAAAGTCCTAGATGGTATCATCTTCCAATATAAGGCTGTTTCATCTGCTTTGAAAATCTGATGTTTAGTGTAGCCACCTTCATCAATTATCTTAGCTAGATCTTCTGGATAACTTGCTGCAGCTTCTACATCAGCATTTGCTGCTTCACCTTGCACTTTTATGTTGTGGAGATGGTGTCTTTCCTTCAACCTCATGAACCAACCTCTGCTAGCTTCAAACTTTTCTTCTGCAGCTTCCTCACCTCTCTTAGCCTTCAAAGAATTAAAGAGCATTTGGGCCTTGCTGTGGATTAGGCTTTGGCTTAAGGGAAAGTTGTGACTGGCTTGATCTTCTATTCAGACCACTAAAACTTTCTCCGTATAGGCAGTAAGGCTGTTTCGCTTTCTTATCATGCATGTGTTCACTGGAGTAGCACTTTTAATTTCCTTCAAGAACTTTTCCTTTGCATTCACAACTTGCCTAGCTGTTTGGTGCAAGAGGCCTAGCTTTTGGCCTGTCCCAGCTTTTGACATGCCTTCCTCACTGGGCTTAATCATTTCTAGCTTTTGATTTAAAGTGAGATATGTGAGACTCTTCCTTTCACTTGAACCCTTAGGAGCCATTGTAGGGTTATTAATTGACCTAATTTCAATATTGTCATGACTCAGGGAAGAGGGAGGCCCAAGGAGAAGGAGAGAGACAGGGGAACGGCCGGTCAGCAAAGCAGTCAGAACACACACAACATTTATCAATTAAGTTCGCCATCTTATACGGGCATGCGTGGTTTGTAGGGCCCCGAAACAATTACAGTAGTAAAATCAAAGATCACTGATCACAGGTCACCATAACAGATATAATAATAATGAAAAAGTTTGAAATATTTTGAGAATTACCAAAATGTGACACAGAGACAGGAAGTGAGCACATGGTGTTGGAAAAATGGCGCCGATAGATTTGCTCGACACAGGGTTGCCACAAACCTTCAATTTCTAAAAAGCACAATATCTGTGATGTGTAATAAAGCAAAGCACAACAAAACGAGGTATGTCTGTATATATGTTGTTGTTATTAGGTGTTGTCAGGTCTCTTCTGACTCATAGCAACCCTACAGGGTTTCCAAGGAGTGGCCGGTGGATTTGAACTGCCAACATTTGGTGAGCAGTCAAGTTCCTAACCACTGTGCCACCAAGGTGTCTGTATCTATAAACACACAGACACACATACGCACATATGCATATATGATTGTATATGTTGTTGTCAGGTGCTGTCGAGTCAGTTCTGACCCATAACGACCCAATGTGTAATAGAACAAAAACTGCCTGGTGCTGTGCCATCCTCACAATTGTTGCTGTTTGAGCCCAGCGTTGCAGCCACCATGTCAGTCCATCTCATTGAGGATCTTCCTCTTTTTCGCTGACCCTCTATTTTACCAAGCATAATGTCCTTCTCCAGGGACTGGTCCTGCCTGACTACATGTCCAAAGTATGTAAAACAAAGTCTTGCCATCCTCGCTTCTAAGGAGCATTCTGGCTGTACTTCTTCCATATAGAAATCCCACTGCAGTTAAGTTGGATCTGACTCATAGTGACCTTACAGGACAGAGCAGAACTGCTTCATTGGGTTTCCAAGGCTGTAATCTTTATGGAAGCAGGCTGCCACATCTTTCTCCTGGAGCGGCTGGTAGGTTCAAACTGCCGACATTTTGGTTAGCAGCTGAGCACTTAACCACTGGGCCACCAGAGCTCCTTTGAATAAAATATAGTATATATATATACTTAAATAAGTCCACACCTTTAACTTCTCTCAGATTCCATTTTCACAACTGGTTCAAAAGAAACAAATGCTATTTTAAATACCTTAGAGATGATGAGAAGGAGTCCTGGTGGCACAGTGGTTAAGTGCTCAGCTGCTAACCACAAGGTCAGCTGTTCGAACCCACCAGCAGTTCTGCAGGAGATAGATGTTGCAATCTCCTTCTGTAAAGATTACAGCTTTGGAAACCCTATGGGGCAATTCTAATCTGTTCTATAATGTTGCTGTAAGTCAGGATCTACTCGCGGCAATGAGGTCAGGATAGAGATGATGGGAGGATCAAATGAGATAATGTGAAATCACATGATAAACATAAAGACGTGCCTACAAGACTAAGAGATTCATCATTTTTAGATAGTCATCAATACTGCCTAAGTAGGCAATACAAAAGAAAACCCTGATTATTCCTCACAACTCCATTGCGATCTTGGGTGATTTTGCCATTTTGTGGCCTGGAAAATCTTTGTGCTACACTAGAAACGCATTCCTTCTTGCTCTGGACAGGGCATAACTGTGCATTTCTGCAAAGAGCCCATCATTTGGGGCTACTAAACCTGTTTAGAAAAAACTAGACATTTTATCGGGATGATAAAGTAAGAAATGCAAATGACACAGGGGTCATCATGAGTCAGAATCTACTTGACAACAATGGGTTTTTGTTGTTGTTGTTTACATTAAAAAAAAAGTTTGTTTCCAACTGGGAGAAAATGAATATACAGTTTCATTACCGCCATGTTTGAGGACCTGATGCATATTAAGGCCATCATGAAATGCTTCAGCCTCCAGTGGTAACTGGGAATCTTCAGAAGCTTCTTGGTTTGAGTGGCCTTGAGAAAATAGAGCGAACCAACTAATTCCTGAGGAAGTAATAGCTATTTTTTTTTTTTTGGAAACAGTTTATTCTGGCCCACTCACTGTTCTTAGAGACTTCATGAACATTCTGTCACTTACTTTTCCCAATAACCCTCTTCTGGATGTTCAGTCATCAGCTTCATTTTTCGGCTGAGGAAACCAAGGTACAGGTGTCAGCAAACTGCCCAACGTCACACAGAGATGGTGGGGGAACTGTCATTAGACTTCAGCAGTCTGCCTCTACAGCCTGGTCTCTAAGCGACACTGCCTCACTGAACTGAAGGTAAGAACTTGAGAGCCTGAGTTTACCCGGGGATAACTAAGCTACACTCTCTGCACTCAGGTGCCCTGACAGTTCCAGAGACTAGCTACATTCAGTTGTAGAAAATAGTTATGTCTCCTGTCCACTTGAATACATAGCTTTAAATATCTCACCCACTCTATCAACCAGAAATTACTTCAGGACGACAAGGTGACATTTTGAGGCATTAATGGATGTGCTCCTTCCCACTTACTTGATATAAACTTCCTCAGCCCAGGAAGCCAGCACACTGCCCCACCTGCCCTCAGGGTACTATCTTTACTCCATCAAGGCAGCCAGAGAGAAACAAGTTTGCATTCGGCTTTCAAAATACCTCATTGAGGGATCTCATAAGTAGCTTGAAGAAAAATGGCTTTTTTAAAAAGTTACTGTTGGTAAAATATACACAGCAAAGCATTTTCCAGAGAAATGGCTTTTCCCATTGTAAGAAAATGTGCTTCCTGAGCATGCAGAGCAGAGAGCCTGGAATAAATCCGGAAGAACTAATAGTGTAGTCAGTTTCCCCATGACAGAGAAAGGAGGCTGAAGGAAATGAAGAGTTAGATGGTGCAATAGTGGTGCAGGATGTGAGGAGAGATGTGGGAGAACTCAGTGATGAGAAAGTATTGTGTGTTGCTGTTAGTTGCCATGGAGTCGATTCCCACTCATGGAGACCCCATGTGCGCAGAGTAGAACTGCTCCCGTAGGGTTTTCAAGGCTGAGACCTTTTCGAAGCAGACTGCCAGGCCTGTCTCCTGAGGCGCCTCTGGGTGGGTTTGAACCACCAACCTTTCAGCTAGTATTGGAGTGCTTAACTGTTTGCGCCACCCAGGGGCTCCTAATATTCCACTGTAGAAGCTCAAATTGAACATATTGAGTGGAACTAATTAGAAGAGGACAAGAACCTACATAATGGAAAGGCAGGACCCCTTGTTACAAATTGCAGGAGATAAGTTGGGAGGTTGGGAGCTGAGGGTTCCTGAATTCTGGGAAGGGCATCTCTGACATTGTCCTGGGATCCAAGGCAGCAAGGGAGACAAGCAAGCCATGGAGAGGTGTGATGGGACACAGGGAAGGTTCAGGGAAGGAGGCACTTGGGCAAAGAGGAGTTGAAACAACAGTCATAGAAGGTGAAAATGTGGATACTCAGTGGGCAGACCGAGTTCTTAGAAATGAGTTGTGAACATAAATGTAATGAAAACAATCACAGTACACTTAAGCTTCTTAAACTGAACTCTTGCTTAAAAGTGTCGTGTGAGATAACTGGGACATGGGTTGAGCTGAAATTTGCTGTTTTTTATATTAATGGAAGAAGGATGTGTTAAGAAAATTTAACAGTAAGGTAGCATGGCAGGGAGGGTGTACAAACAAAGGGAACGAACTGTGTCCAATCACCCTCAAGCACTTAGATACACCATTTACATATAAACAATAGTTAGACTAATTGCATATCATTTGTAGCTACCCACTGAAGGAGAGTCAATAAAAGATTCTCATTAGGTAATATTTAGCGGTCTTGGTTCATGCTTATCTCCTCACCTAAGAGTAATAAAACTGAGCTTTATTTGCATTATTTTATCATTTAGATAATTTACTAATTCAGATGGGCCTCCTTCCCAGTTAGTTAAAATCTGGTTTCTCATCACTAAGAATCAGAGATTCAGGAAACATTGCTAGTGAATTCATGGGCCAAATTAAGGACTTTTGTACAAAGAATTTCCTCTTTGTCTTCCATTTGGACCATTTTATATTCGGATCCCCTATGCACTTTTTGATGAGCCAGTTTCCGTCTTTCTAGAAAACTTCTGGAAGCCCATATAGTTCCTTAATGTTGGGGGCTAGGAATTGAGGAGGTCAGCTGGTTGGCAGCTTGAGAGGACAAATTGGAAACTGGAAAGGAAACAAGGGTCGGAGCTGAGAACCTTCAACCTAGGAGGACATGGGGTTAGTCACAGGAAACCCACGACAGAGGAAGGAGGAGGGAAACTCACCTTGATTTCGCTGCTGACATCCAAGGAGTACACCACGCTTAGGACTGCAGAGCAGGTTAGAGTGGTGGAGAGCAGAAGTAAGAATTTGGAGGTGGAAGGGCGGTAAATGTTCTAAGCCTATGAAGGAGGGCTGGTAAGATCTAGACACGAACGTCTTGTCTCCAGCCAAAAAGACTTTGGGGTTCAGAGGAGAAGAACTAGAATGCTAAGCAGGAAACCAAATTAGAGACCCAGGTATGTGGCCTAAGCAAGTCAGCTGAGACTAGGTACGGCAAGAACACAGTGGCTACAGGTTCTTTAGGGCTAAACCGGGTACTGGGTACTGGCCTATAGCCCCACAACTAATCCCATAGCACACCCACTGAAATATATCACTTCCCTTCATCACAGCTGACTTAAAAATGGGATAAGGATAAGCTAAACATTTTTGCAGGGGACTTCCATCAATACAGCTGACAGAGGCCAGGCAAGGCAGGGGCTGATATGTGAAATTGTGGTTAATAAGACCGTCTACCTCTGTTACTAGGAATGTGAGTTTTCTTTTACCCATTCTGACTTAATGTAAGCATTGACAGAAACAGACACCGCACTTCATTTATGTAGTAAATGTTTATTGAGCATGTGCAGTATGCCAAGCACGGTGCTCGGCTCTGAATCCAACATCAGGCATTTCTTTCACTCAAAGAGCTTAATGACTGCCCATGCATAGTTAAATAACAGTTTAAAACACAGTTGGATTAAGTGGCAGGAAGAGAAATACAGCCCATGACACTACTGGAACTTAGAGGAAGGATGAGTCAAGAGGGGCTTCATGGAGGAAGCAACCCAAGCTGAGCCTTAAAGAATTGGTAGACTTCAGATAAACACAAGTGAAGATGGAAGGCAATTCAAGATGGAAACATCCACCTTGAATTATGAGAATTAAATGAGATACTTCACAGAAGCTGCTTGGCAAGATTCCTGCACCTAGAAAGCCCCCAGTGTTGCTATTATTTCTGCTGTTAATATTTTACTACTTTTACTGTTGTTACAATTTTTTTTACGCCAGTTTTACTGCTTTTAGTAAGGTAACGGGGATTAAAAGGATGGGTTTGGAAGATAGTGAGGAAGGACACGTCTGTTTCTTAAGAAGTATGTGGAATAAAAGGAATCAAAGAGAACGAGCGCTTGCATCAGACTTGTCTGTCAAGCATGCTCCCCACCCCCGTCCCCATCAAAAAAAAAAAAGCTTGTGCTCAAAGGGGACCACAGCAGAAGTTACAGTAAGAAAATTAAACTAGGTGCCTACAAACACCACTACTGATCGTTGTGTAGTTAAAAATCATCAGGTGTTAGTAAAGAGAATGTATGAGCCACAGCATTCTAAGCACCTGGCCGGAAGTACAGTTCCTGTCTTTCTGCATCTTTCTTTGTCCAGGGTCTAGCTGTTTTATGGCAAACATATCAATAGGAAAAAGATAAAAATAAGACGATGCTATTAAGTGCCTGGAACCCTGGTGGTGCAGTGGTTCGAGCTTGGCTGCTAACCAAAATGTTGGCAGTTCAAATCCACCAGCCGCTGCTTGGAAACCCTATGGGGCAGTTCTATTCTGTTCTATAGGAGTGCTGTGAGTCGGAATCGACTCGATGGCAATGGATTTCTTTTTTTTTTTTTTTAGCAATGACGTTGCTAGGACAGAAAGTACGAACACTAACAGAGTGAGCAGGTGTTTGTTCTCATATTCAACACATCCCCTCTGGTACTGTATTCAAGAAGTGGCGAATGAGATTTCAATTCAGAGTGATTATTGCCTGAGTCTCAGAACAAGTACTTTCTTGTGAATTATTACCCGCTTTGCAATGGCCAGTCTCTGTTCATTCTGTTTGCTGTCATGTTCTGTAAATATCAAAGAGGCTGCAGAGGCAGCCATCACGGAGTGCAGCATGTGCTTCCCAGGCGCACAAAGGCTGCTCCTCCACGATACCATCTCAGGGTCTGCAGGCTGCTCTCCTACAGGGGATTAGCCCGCTCACGGCAAATGACAACAAACTCCAGTTTTAGTTTCTATTTTATGTCACGGGGCTTCTGTGTGTGTGCAAGTGTTGGGAGCTGGTTCAAAGGGACAAGGTCCCGCTGCAAAGAGCCTAGGTGATTTGTTTGGGCTCCGTTTGGCTACATGGGCTCTTGGCTCTGGAGGAGCTCGAAGCCGGCTCCTGGGACGGCTCCCTGCTGAAAGTTTCATTCTGAGTAGTGTTCTCAAAGAGGCGGACATCCCGTAGGGAGGTGGTAATTCTACCTTGTCATGCAAAAACCCAGAGGCTCAAAAAAAAAAAAAAAAAAAAAGCAAAATTAGCATTTTTTCTTGAAGTATTTTCCTTTTTGAAATAAAGGAACAGTTTGAGACCTGTGAATTATTGCAATGACTGAGCGCGCCATGAGGCAGCGTGTAAAATAACCTGAGGTCCCAGCATTCCGATGCAAGATGCAGGAAACTCTTGTTTTCCAAATGCCTGACTTATCCCTGACCACAAGAACTTGTTGCAGCTTAAGGAGCAGTATTAGCTCAACAAGGATCATTTCTTTAAAGTGGACTTCAGATACTTTGTGGGTGAAACTCACCAAACTCGCCATTTGTTCTAGAAGGCAACTTGTTGCAAACTGCAGTACCACGAACTGTGGTCACAGACTCTGTTTCTCACTGATACTCAATGAAAAAGATCAATAAAGAAAGTGTGGTCCTTCCTTCCTTACACAGTGCTACATTTCTCAATGCACTGGATGTTGTCTCGAGGGGCTGTGGGCTTTACTCACCTCTGACATTCCTAGCAAAAGCCTCACAGCTCCAGCCCCCATTACAAGCACACCATTTCAAACACTGCTATAGGATTAATTGAAAGGGCTTTTTCCTAAGGAAAGCGGGAATGTAAAACAAACAAACAAACAAACAAACATCCACTCATAAATATTACTCAAGATTTGCACATTCAGTAGCAGAAGAAAAAAAATCTTTAATTGTAAGAAACTACAATACTGGTTCTTGTATACTGTGGAAAACTCGTTGCTTTAGCTTATCTTTCTTTCAATCTTTTTAATAAAGAAAATAAACTCTACCCATTCACAGTATTGGCTGGGATACTGTCTCTTAGGTTTTACCTGTTTCATCCTTTAAAATCAAAGTTCATTGTGGAAGGCAAGAGACTTACCTTAAAGGAGTAGGAGAAAGAGCCCCACTCCTCTCCCTCCACCACTTCAGTGAAAGTCACTGTTTCGGTGCAGGCGGCCGGGGAAGAATCCAGCATCTGCGTGATCCCGCTGGAATTGGGGCTGCCCTCTGTGAGGTTGGATGGCATGGCTTAGACAGGGTTGAGTCTCTCTGGCCCGGTGCCTGCAGCCGAATAGCAGAGTCCGGCTCACCTCTGGGGAGCTGGGCAGCAGGCTACAGCTCTGCCTTCCAAGGGTTCTGGCTGGAGCTGGGCTGACAAAGGCACACAGAGCCTGAGCTCACATCATTGAAGAGATCTGCCTGATGACAGGGAAGATCCACGTGCTGCTCTCTCCTCGCACTTTCGATGCGGTAGCCAGCACAGTCCCGGAAGTGGGACTGTGGGACACAGTCCTGGAAGTGGTTGGAGCCCCCGACAGCAATCCCCATGGTCCCTGGACAGGCCTCCCTTCAGCGTGTCTCTACCCAGTTGTGCTTTTCCTAACTTCCAGAACGGGCCCCTACTCCAAAAATACAGGAATTTGGACTCATCAGTGGGTCGGTTAACTCAGGTTGTGTTTGCACTTCTGAAATCAAATCATAATTATGCATTTGTTTCAGCTGAGGATGTCGTCTGACTTGGAATCCTCACTCAGCCCTGTACTGAGTAGCGCACAGCATTATTTCAGAAAACGTGCTGCTAGCACATTTGGATTTCACACCCTTGGTTCTGCTCTAGGTTTTCAAAGGGCAGTTCTCAGAAAAGCCTGTGGTCTCTGTTTGTCAGTAAGGCCCAGCCCCTCTGTAATATGGCTGAGAGCGGTGCCTGGTAGAGAATCCCATTGCCTTGAGAATATTTGCCCCTGTTGTTGCCCAGGGCCATGCTCAGGGTGAGGGCTGCATGGAGGTAATGGCAGTATCCTTGGCACAATAGACAGGGGTGGGCAAGAATAACAATGGCTGCTCCCATTTCACAAAAAACACGTTCATACGTGCTTTGACTTAATTTCCAAAACAACTCTGTGAGGCCATCAGAGAAGATATCTTTATGTTTCATTTTACACTAGAGGAGACTGGCTGTGAGGGGTAACATGACTTGCCCAAGATCCCAAAGCTGACGATGGAAAGAAGATGAACTCCTACCCCATCAGAAATCCCTAGACAGTGGTGCTTTCATCTAACACAGACGGGTTTGCATTAATTCCCAAATGCCTACAGGAGCATGGAGTTAACGTAAATAGAGGTGGCAGGCCAGGGACAAAACAATAGGAACTAAGCTGCTTACTGTATTGCAAACAAGCATAATACCTGACTACTTACACTGAAAACACTCCGTGAGCCAAATAAACATGCCCTGCCACGTGTTTTTGACACCTGGTATAGGAGAGGTTGCAGGTTTAGTACAATCATTAAAGACTGCGGCCCCCCATGAGAGTTTCTGGGAAAGCTTTGGTGTAATCAATCCAGCCCTGAGAAGAGTACAGTATGCTACAGTGTATCCACTTGGAAGGGGCAGGGCAAACAGGAGGGAGCTGTCCAGAAAACGGAATAAGCTGTGGCTCTTAGGGAAAGGGTAACAACAGGACAGCAACCTAATAGCAAAATGAGCAAAGAACATTCCATCTGGCAAATAAACATGAAAAGATGCTCAACCATATTAATAAGTAAGGAAAAGCAACTTAAAACAATAAGAAAGCATTTTTA
The DNA here is from genome assembly GCF_000243295.1 of Trichechus manatus latirostris. Lineage (NCBI taxonomy): Eukaryota > Metazoa > Chordata > Mammalia > Sirenia > Trichechidae > Trichechus > Trichechus manatus. The sequence goes on from NW_004444073.1 coordinate 3,573,461, forward strand.
CCTAATAGCAAATGAAAAATAGATATGACTACCTCTAGTGTTGATAAGAACGAGGAGAAATGCATATACTTTTTCACTTCTGATGAGAGGATTAATCGACATAGTTTCTTTGAAGATAAATTTGGAAGTATCTAGTAAAATTGAAATCAGACATCCTAAATAATGCATCCTAAATGCATTATTACACTTCAGCGATGCTGATAATTTTCCATCTCTTTATCTGAGTTATGTATATGTGTTCCATTTGGGGAAATTTGATGTGCTACACTGTTAAAATATATGTGCTTTTTTACCAGAATGTTTTACTTGAATAAAAATTTATAAAACAAAACCTGTGAGAAACATCTAGGGGGTGAGTGGCGATGTAGAAGCTGGTTGGGTCACAGTGTGGTAGGGACGAGGTGAAAGAAAATGGCAGATGCTATGAACAGGGTATAGGCTGAGTGTTCTGGTTGTGCCTGTTTCTCCCCACTCATGGTACCTATGGGTACCCAAAAGAAGCACTCATGCACACACACACACACACACACACAATTTTTATGCAAATAATGCATGCCTGCTACATTTGTTTGCTGGTCTCGCCCTCCCCTCTGTGAGGTATTTTTGTAAGGGGACTATGCTATTTTTTTTTTTTTTAACAGCAACTTGTGGAAAAGGATTGGCATGGTGGTGTGCTTTTGAGGGTGCCTTACAGGGGGAGGGTGCGGCTGGCAAACAAACAAAGGGAACCAGTGTTATTTGTGTAAAAATAAGGTGTGTGTGTGTGTGTGTGTGTGTGTGTGTGTGTGTGTGTGTGCCCTCATGGTGCAGTGGCTAAAGCTCTAGACTGCTAACCAAAAGGTCAGCCTTTCAAAATTATCAGCTGCTCTGCAGGAGAAAGATGTGGCAGTCTGCTTCCATAGAGATTTACAGCCTTGGAAACCCTACTGGGTTGCTAAGAGTTGGAATCAACTGGATGGCAGTGGGTTATATATATATGTATATATAAATGTATACACACACACACACACACACAAGGAGACATGCAAAAAGATGTCTTTGCAACATTGTTTGGAAACAAATCAGAACCAACTTAATATTCACGGTTAAGAAATTGATCAGAACTCCAAACTAGGAACTACCCAAATATACATCATTAGTAGACTGGATAAATGCTTTATTGTTTAGTCACACAATGGAATACTATAGAGTAATGAGAATGAATGATCTACAAACATAACACTATGGATGAAACTTATAAACATAATATTTAGCAAAATAATATATTTGTTTAATTTATAACAGGTATAGCTGTATGTGAAGTTAAAAGAACAGTTGCAGACAAGATGGCAAGCTAACATAATTGTTAACTTCTCCCCAGAATTCAACCCTGAAGACTCCACAAAAATGAGAAGTATATTGATGGATCACAGAACTTAGCATGAAACCACGAAACACCCACTTGAATGGTTAAAATGGTAAAGATGGAAAATACCAAGTGTTGGTAAGGATAAAAAGAAGAAGAGCTATCATGTTTTACTGTAGAAGTGCAAGTTGGTACAACCACTTTGAAAAACTGTTTGGCAGTATTACCTAAAGCTGAACATAGGCATACTTTATCATCAGCAGTTCCATTGCTAGGAAAGTAATCAACACAAATGAGCATATTTTTAAACCAAAAAATATAAAGATGAATATAGTGGCTCTGTTTTTAATTGCCCCTAACTGGAAACTACCTACAGACATATCTCATTTTATTGTGCTTCACCTTGTTCAGCTTTGCAGATATTGTGTTTTTTACAAATTGAAGGTTTGTGGCAACCCTGTGTCAAGCAAGTCTATCGGCACCATTTTTCCAACAGCATGTGCTCACTTCATGTCTCTGTGTCACATTTTTGTAATTCTCACAATATTTCAAACCTTTTCATCATTAGTATATCTGTTATGGTAATTTGGGATCAGTGATCACTGATGTTACTATTGTAACTGTTTTGAGGCGCCACAAACCTTGCCCATAAGACAGCGAACTTAATCGATAAATGTTGTGTGTGTTCTGACTGGCCGTTCCCCCATCTCTCTCCCTCTCTTCTCCCTCCCTCAGGCCTTCCCATTCCCTGAGACACAACAATATTGAAATTAGGCCAATTAAGAATCCTACAACGGCCCCTAAGTGTTCAAGTGAAAGGAAGAGTCGCACATCTCTCACTTTAAATCAAAGCTAGAAATGATTAAGCTTAGTGAGGAAGGCATGTCAAAAACTGAGACAGACCAAAAGCTGGGCTTCTTGCACCCAACAGCTGAGTTGTGAATGCAAAGGAAAAGGTCTTGAAGGAAATTAAAAGTGCTACTCCAGTGGACACGCGCGTGATACAAAAGCAAAACAGCCTTACTGCTGATATGGAGAAAGTTTTAGTAGCAGATCAAGCCAGCCACAACATTCCCTTAAGCCAAAGCCTAATCCAAAGCAAGGCCCTAACGCTCTTCAATTCTTTGAAGTCTGAGAGAGGTGAAGAAGCTGCAGAAGAGAAGTCTGAAGCTAGCAGAGGTTGGTTCATGAGATTGAAGGATAGAAGCCATCTCCATAACATAGAAGTGCAAGGTGAAGCAGCAAGTGCTGATATAGAAGCTGCAGCAAGCTATCCAGAAGACCCAGATAAGGTAATTGATGAAGGTGGCTACACTAAACATCAGATTTTCAGTGTGAACAAAACAGCCTTATACTGGAAGAAGACGCCATCTAGGACTTTCATAGCTAGAGAAGAGAAGTCAATGCCTGGCTTCAAACTTCAAAGGACAGGCTGACTCTCTTGTTAGGGGCTAATGCAGCCGGTGACTTTAAGTTGAAGCCCACGCTCATTTACCATTCAGAACATTCTAAGGCTCCTAAGAATTATGCTAAATCTACTCTGCCTGTGCTCTGTAAATGGAACAACACAGCCTGGATGACAGCACGTCTGTTTACAACATGATTTACTGAATATTTTAAGCCCATTGTTGAGACCTACTGCTCAGAAAAAAAGATTCCTTTCAAAATATTACTGTTCATTGACAATTCACCTGGTCCCCAAGAGCTCTGATGGAGATGTACAAGGAGATTAATGTTGTTTTCATGCCTGCTAACACAACATCCATTCTGCAGCCCACGGATCAAGGAGTAATTTTGACTTTCAAGTCTTATTATTTAAGAAATACATTTCATAAGGCTATAACTGTCATAAACAGTGATTCCACTGATGAATCTGGGCAAAGTAAATTGAAAACCTTCTGGAAAGGATTCACAATTCTGGATGCCATTAAGAGTATTCGTGATTCATTGGAAGAAGTAAAAATATCAAGGTTAAGAGGAATTTGAAAGAAGTTGATTTCAATCCTTGTGGATGACTTTGAGTGGTCCAAGACATCAGTGGAGAAAGTAACTACAGATGTGGTGGAAATAGCAAGAGAACTAGAATTAGAAGTGGAGCCTGAAGATGTGACTGAATCACTGTAATTTCATGATAAAACTGCAACAGATGAGGAGTTGCTTCTTATGGATGAGCTAAGATAGCGGTTTCTTGAGATGGAATCTACTCCTGGTGAAGATGCTGTGAACATTGTTGAAATGACAATTATGGATTTGGAGTATTACATAAACTTAGTTGATAAAGCAGTGGCAAGATTTGAGAGGATTGACTCCAATTTTGAAAGAAATTCTACTGTGGGTAAAAAGCTATCAAGAAGCATTGCATGCCACAGAGATATCTTTTGTGAAAAGAAGTCAATCAATGAGACAAACTTCCTGTTGTCTTCTTTTAGAAATTGTCACAAACACGCCAAACTTCAGCAACCACCCCTCTGATCAGTCAGCAGCCAACAACACTGAGGCAAGATCCTCTGCCAACAAAAAGATTACAGCTCACTTAAGGCTCAGATGATGATTAGCATTTTTTAGCAATAAAGTATTTTTAATTAAGGTATATACATTGTTTTTGAGACATAATGCCATTGCACACTTTATAGACTACAGTATAGTGTAAACATAACTTTTATATGTACTGTTGTTATTAGGTTCGGTCGAGTCAGTTCAGACTCATAGCAACCCTGTGTACAACAGAACGAAACACTGCCCAGTGCTGTGCATCCCCACAATCATTATTATGCCTGAGCCCATTGTTGTAGCCATTGTGTCAGTCCATCTCATTGAGGGTCTTCCTCTTTTTTGCTGACCCTCAACTTTACCAAGCATGATGTCCTTCTCCAGGGACTGATCCCCGCTAATAACATGTCCAAAATATGTGAGATGTAGTCTCTCCATCCTTGCTTATAAGGAGCATTCTGGTTGTACGTCTTCCAGGACAGGTTTGTTCATTTTTTTGGCAATCCATGGTATAGTCAATGTTCTTCACCAACACCATAATTCAAAGGCTTCAATTCTTCTTCAGTCTTCTTTATTCATTGTCCAGCTTTCACATGCATATGAAACAGTTGAAAACACCATGGCTTCGATCAGGTGCTCCTTAGTCTTCAAGGTGACATCTTTGCTTTTCAACACTTTAAAGAGATCTTTTGCAGCAGCTTTGCCCAATGCAATGCGTCTTTTGATTTCATGACTGCTGCTTCCATGGGTGTTGATTGTGGATCCAAGTAAAAGGAAATCCTCTGCAACTTCAATCGTTTCTCCACTTATCATGATGGTGCTTACTGGTCCAGTTGTGAGGATTTTTGTTTTCTTTATGTTGAGATGCAATCCATACTGAAAGCTGTAGTCTTTGATCTTCATCAGTAAGTGCTTCAAGTCCTCTTCACTTTCAGCAAGAAATGTTGTGTCATCTGCATAACGCAGGTTATTAATGAGTCTTCCTCCAATCCTGATGCCCTGCTCTTCCTCATATAATCCAGTTCTCAGATTATTTGCTCAGCATACAGATTGAATAGGTATAGTGAAAAGAAACAACCCTGATGCACAAGTTTCCTAATTTTAAACCATGGAGTATTCCCTAGTTCTGTTTGAAAGATTGCCTCTTTATCTATGTACAGGTTCCTCATAAGCACAATTAAGCTTCTGGAATTCCCTTTCTTTGCAATGTTATCCATAATTTGTTATGATTCACACAGTCGAATGTCTTTGCATAGTCACTAAAACACAGGTGAACATCTTTCTGTTATTCTCTCCCTTCTGGGAAACCAAAAAAATCACGCGATTCACTTTATTGCAACATTCGCTTTATCGCAGTGGTCTGGAACTGTACAGACCACAATATCTCTGAGGTATGCCTGTAAATACTCAATTTATCCATCATAAAATGGATAAATGACTTCTGGTATTGTCACACAATGAAAAGCTATACATTAATGAGAATGAATAATCTACCATTATAGGTAATAGCATGGATGAACCTCACAATCATAACTTTGAATTAGAAGCCAGACACAGCAGAATACTGTTGGACTTCATTTATATAAAATTAAAATCTGATCTACAATGTGAGGAAATAAGAGAGTAGAAGCCCTTGGGTGGTTAGTGACTTGAATGGGTCAGGAGTGGGAACTTCTGAGATCTGGTAATATATTGTTTCTTCAGTGGGATGATGGTTACATAAGGGTGCTCCACTTATGAAAATGCATTGAGCTATATTCACTTACTTACACTTTGTATACTTTTCTGTATGTATATTATACAAGCTTATAAGACAAAAGCTATGAGAAAATCCTGGCAGTGGGTCAGAGGTTGGTGAGGTCACAGTGTGGTGAGGGCGAGAGATGCAAAGGGGAAAAGGCAGCCTAGCACATTCAAGGGCTAGGTGCCATGAATAGAGGACAGGCTGAGCAAGAGCTTTCTAATTGTGCCCTTTTTTCTGCACACACTGACGAGATGGCTCATTACTTGGCCCGTGGTTACAACAGACCAGAAAAATAACGGAAAAAATAACTCTGGAGCCTGGCTAGGGGAGTGATCACAGCACATGTAGATAGGCAGCCTGGACTCTGAGTGTTTCCTCTGTATTAGGTGCAATCAAAGTGTTGGCCAAGATTAGGATCTCATCAGACATTCAACTGGGGAAGGATCCACTTCCAGACTCACTCAGGTTGTTGGCAGAATTCATTTCCTTATGGCTACAGGACTCATGGCAGCTTTTTCTTCAAAGCCAGAAAACAGGAGAGAGAATATAACAAGATGGGCACAGCACTCTTGGATAATTACGTACATGAAGTTGCATACATCCTTTGCATTGTTCTATTGATTAGAAACAAATCACAGGCCCCACACACATTCAAGGGAAAGGGATTACACAAAGGCATAAAAACCAGAGGTTGCATATCATCAGGGCCACCTTAACATCTGTCCTCCAAATCATCCCATGGGCTAGGTGTTTACAACTAAGGGAGGTAGCTTTTGAAAAAGACCAATGTGGGATGAAGCTAAAAGTTTAAGGTACACTAATTGGGAATACTGGGTATAAAAATAAATAGTTGGGAGCATAATTCTAACTCACAAAAAAAAGACCAGATTTACTGGCCTAAAGGAGACTGGAGAAACCCCGAGAGTACAGCCCCCAGATACCCTTTTAGCTCAGTGGTGAAGTTACCTCCGAGGTTCACTGTTCACCCTGGGAGTGGACAGCCCCATAAAACCAAATGAGACTAACGAGGTATAGGAGTCCAGTGACCAGGGCCAGAAAGCAGAAGGGGACAAGGACGCTGGTGATAGGGAACCCAAGGTTGAGTAAGGATAT
>NW_004444073.1:3580365-3583099 GCF_000243295.1 Trichechus manatus latirostris
AAAAAAAAAAAAAGAGGTTGAGAAGTTCGAGGGTTGATATGTTGTGGGGTTGTTAACCAATTTTATAAAACAACGTGTGTACTTCTGTTTCATGAGAAACTATTTGTTCTGTAAGCCTTCACCTGAAGTACAATAAAAAAAAAAAAATAGTTGGAAAAAAGAACCGAATAGATGCTTCAAATGGCAGAGTAAAAGAATTAATGAGCTATAAGACAGGTGAAAAACGTTTGTTATCTTTTTCTTTCTTTTTATTGTGCTTTAGGTGAAAGTTTACAACTCAAGTTAATTTCTCATACAAAAATTTATACACATATTGTTATGTGACACTAGTTGCAATTCCTACAATGTGATAACACACTCTCCTTTCCACCCCGGGTTTCCTGTGTCCACCCAACCAGCTCCTGTCCTTTGCTGCCTTTTCATCCTGCCTCTGGACAGGAGCCACCCATTAGGTCTCCTGTATCTGCTTGAACTAAGAAGCGCGCTCCTCACGCTCTTTGTCTGAAGAATGGGCGTTGAGAATGGTTTTAGTTCTGGGTTAATAAAATGTCCAGGGACCATGGCTTCGGGGGTTCCTCCAGTCTCAGTTAGACTATTAATTCTTGTCTTTTTACATGAATTTGGGTTGTGCTCCACACTTTACTCTCACTCCATCAGGGACTTTCTGTTGAGTTTCCTGTCAGGGCTATCATTGGTGGTAGCAGGGCACCAGCTAGGTCTTCTGGTCTCAGGCTGATGGAGTCTCTGGTTTATGTGGCCCTTTTGTCTCTTGGGCTAATACTTTCCTTGTGTCTTTGGTGTTCTTCATTGCCCTTTGCTCCAAGTTGGTTGGGACCAACTGATGCATCTTAGATGGCCACTTGCAAACTTTTAAGTCCCCAGACACCACTCACCAAAGTGGGATGCAGAACATGGTGAAAAAGTTTTGGAAGACATTGTTGTTCTTGTTGTTGTCAGTTCTGATTTATAGTGACCTTATGTATAAGAGAAATGAAACATTGTCCAATCCTACAATCACTACTATGTTTGAGCCCATTATTGCAGCTGCTGGGTCAATTCATTTGACCCTCTACCAAGTATGATGTCCTTCTCCAGCAATTGGTCCCATCTGATGACGTGTTCTTCTGGAAGTCTATGGTACATTTAGTATTCTTTGCCAACACCACAATTTGAATGTGTCAATTCTTCTTTAGTCTTCCTTTTTCATTGTCTAGGCTTTGCATGCATATGAGGGGATTGAAAATACCATGGCTTGGATCAAGTGCACCTTAGTCATCAAAGTGACATCTTCGCTTTTTAAGATTTTGAACAGTTCTTTTTCTGCAGATTTGTCCAATGCAATACCTCATTTAATTTCTTGACTGCCATGTCCATGAGTGTTGATTGTTGATCCAAGTAAAATGAAATTCTTGACAACTTCAATTTCTTCGCCATTTATTATGATGTTGTTAATGGGCCCAGTAATGAGGATTTGCATTTTCTTCACATTCAGGTGTAATCCATACTGAAGACTGTAGCCTTTGACCTTTATCAATAAGTGCTTCACGTTGTCTTTGTTTTCGTCAAGCAAAATTGTGTCATTTGTATGTCACAGGTTGTTAAGAAGTCCTCCTTCTATCCTGATGCCACATTCTTCTTCATGTTGTCTAGTTTCTCAGATTCTTAGTTCAACATACAGATTAAATAAGTAAGGTGAAAGGATACAACCCTGTCACACACCTTTTCCAATTTTAAACCACAGAAGACATTTAGAAGCGATAAAATCATGAAAAGAATGAAAGAAAAATGGTTAAGGAATAACTATAATAGAAATAGATGTGCCAATATCTATTTGAGTATCAAGGTGTTGAAAAATAAAATTTGAAACACAATTCCATTTATAATTTTTAGGAATTCTTCAGATCTAAGAATTTCAAATGTTTGGGAGTATATTTAACAAAAGACATGAAATATCTCTACAAAAAGCTGTGACGTGAAATTAATGAAGATGTGTAAATGGAGAGGTATACCAGCTCAGGGATTGGAGGATATGTATTGTTAGGATATCAATTTTTCCCAAATTGACCACAGATTCAATGAAATTCTAGTTATAATAGTTTACCAAGCTTTTTGGTAGAAACTGAAAAACTGGTACCAGAATTTATGCAGAAATGCAATGAACCTAGACTACTCAAAGCACCCTTGAAAATGAAGAATAGTGTCGGAGAGCTCATACTACCTAACTTCAAGAATTTTTATAAAGTTACAGAAATCAAGACAGTGTGGTAATGGCATAAGGCCTGATAAACAGATTCATGGAACAAAACAGAGAGTGCAGAAATAGACACCATTTGTATGGTCATTTGATTTTTGACAGAGGTGTCAAAGTAATCCAATGGGGAACAGAAAGGCTTTTCAACAAATATTGCCAAACAACTAGATATCTATATGAAAAAGAAAAGGAGACTTCCGGCAAAATGGCCCTCTAGGCAGAAGCACCACTCCTTCCCTCCACAGCAAAGAACCAAAAAACTAAGCCAAACAGAGAAAACAACAATCCTCAAACCCTAAAACATCAAATGAAGAGATAAAGAACTCAGTCAAGCACCAAATGGAGTGAGAAAACTGACAGAGAATGGAGAGCAAGGAGAGATTCATGCAGTGGTCCCCTATCAGCTAATGCAGCATGGATCCGCCATCTTGGACTCCTATCGTTGACCAGCAAACAGGGGGTATGAGAAAGCAGCTTCACGGA
>NW_004444073.1:3583480-3584660 GCF_000243295.1 Trichechus manatus latirostris
CCATCTTTGCTTCTTCCTGAGGGGCTGCAGAGCTCCGTTCGAGTGTGGAACGGCTTCCTGGTCTGGGTTGCCGCGCTGGTGGGATCCCGGGGCTTTTGTTCGTTTGTTTGTTTTGAATTGTTTGTTTGTTTTCTTTTCCTTTTCTTGAGTTGGGAGCCCTTTCTGGCCAGGCAGTGCTGTGTGGCTCGGAACCTACCCCTCAGCTTGCACAGATGTGCAGAGGGATCCCTGAGCGCATTTCTTTTTTCGGTGGTATTTTTTTTTTTCTGTTTTTTTGGGGGCTTTTCTTGTTCGTTTTTTTTTTTTAATTTGTTTTGTTTTATTTTCGCTCTTTTTCCCTTTTTGTCTTTCTTCATTACTCAGTTTCTCATCTCTCTATATCATCCTTCTCTTTCTGTTCCTTGAATACCTGGCATTGTATACCTCTGTGCCTTTTGGCCAGGCTGTACTGCAACACCTGAGAACAACTTTCCCAGACCTCATAGCTGCACTGGTGGGATCCCTGGGAACTATGCTGTTCTTCTCCCTTGCCAGTAATATTTATTCATTCTTTTCTTTTCTTCCTCTTCCCCTTTTTGTTTTTCTCCATTTCATAGTCTCTCATCTCTCCACTCCAATGGCAAGCTCCCCTAGCATTCTTTTTTATTTGTTTGTATGTTTTTGGCTCCTGTTCCTCTCTCCTCTCTCCCATATCCATCTTAGCTCCACACATAACAATCTCCCCACTATATCCTGTCTACCTGCACCGTGTGCTTAACATCACACCACCAAGCAGCACAGGCATGGCCTATTGGAACCTACCCTGCAATGATTGCCAACCCGCCCTGGTAGCTGTAATAAGGACCACAGAAAACCCGTCCCTGTAACTCCTCTTCAGCTAGACCTCTCCTGCTGTACAATATCTAAGTGACTGACCCTGCCCATTGGAGGAAAAGGCAAAAAGTATTGTGCCCACAGACGAGCAAACAACAAAGAACACACAGCCCGCCTGCTCAGACATAGCCAAATTTAAAAAAAAAAAGGGACGAAACAAACAAATCTACCATCAGTAAATGAGAAAAATAACTACTAAGTGCCCCAAAGACAGCAGACAATATCAAAACATTTACAAAAACAGGACAGGATGGTTCCAGTAGGCATCCAAAATAAAACACCAGATGACTTTCCAGTGGAAGAAAAG
>NW_004444073.1:3592511-3601647 GCF_000243295.1 Trichechus manatus latirostris
AAAAAAAAAAAAAAAAAAGGAAAAGAAAGCTTAGCCTTTGTCAGATAACATGCACAGAAATTAATTTGAGGTGGATTATAGACCTAAAAAGAGAGTATTTTCACAACTTCAGGTTAGGTAAATGTTTCTTAGGGTATAAAAAGCAATAACCATAAAAGAAAAGTTGATACTTTAGACTTTATTAAAATTAAAACCTCATCTCATCAAAAGACAATGTTAAGAAAATGTAAAGGCAAGAGTGGGAGAAAATATTTCTGATGAAGGACTGGTATCCAAGATATGTCAATAACATACTAATATGAAAACAACAACAAAACAAAACAAAAGCAATAAAAGTAAGCAAAAGATTTACACAGACACACAAAAGATGGTATGTGAATGGCTCATAAGCATTTTAAAAATTTTTCATATCATTAAACATCAGAGAAATGCAAATGAGATACCACTACACACTTAGCAGAATGGCTAAAATTGAAAGACTGATAACACTAAAAGTTGGCAAGGGTATAGAGCTAGTGAAACTCTCACAAAATATTGGTGTAAGAATAAAATGATACAAAAAAAAATTCTGACAATTTACTATAAAACCAAACATATACTTACCCTATAATCTATCACTTCTATTCCTAGGCTTGTCATGTGTCCACAAAAAGATGGCACAAAAATGGTTATAGCAGTTTTATTCAGAATAGAAAAAACTGGAAAGATTCCAGGTGGCCATTAATAGGAGAATAGGTAAATAAACCAGGATATATTCATACAATGGAATACTTGTCAGCAATGAAAAGGAAAAAATTGCTAATACATGTAGCAATAAGTGTTAATTTCAAAACCATTATTGTCTTAGTTATCTCGTCGTGCTATAACAGAAATACCACAAGTGGATGGCTTTAACAAAGAGAAATTTATTTCGTCACAGTAAAGTAGGCTAGAAGTCCACGTTCAGGGCGTCAGCTCCAGGTGAAGCCTTTCTTTCTCTGTCAGCTCTGGAGGAAGGTGCTTTTCATCAATCTTTCCCTAGATTAGGAGCTTCTCCTCATAGGAACCCCAGGTCCAAAGGACATGCTCTGCTCCTGGTGCTGCTTTCTTGGTAATATGAGGTCTCCCTGTCTCTCTGCTCACTTCTCTCTTTTATATCTCAAAAGAGATTACCTCAAGACACAATCTAATCTTGTAGATTGAGTCCTGCCTCACTAACACAACTGCCACCTATCACACCTCATTGACATCATAGAGGTAGGATTTACAACACATAGGAAAATCACATCAGATGACAAAATGGTGGACAATCACCCAATACTAGGAATCACAGCCTATTCAGATTGATATGCATATTTTGGGGGGGAACACAATTCAATCCATGACAATTATGCTGAATGAAAAAAAATTACATAAAAGAATATATACTATATAATTTTACTCATCTTCAACTCTAGAATAAGCAACACTAATCTTTGGTGGAAAATTTAAGAATGTGGTTTCATCTGTGGGAATAGGGGTGAGGCTGGATGTGACGATTGACTGGAAAAGGCATGAGGTGAGGAAAAGTTCTTTTTCCTGATAGGGGTTTGGGTTACCCAGTTGTACGCATCTGTCAAAATTCATTGAATAGAGTACGTAAGATTTGTGTATTTTTAACGTAAATTTCACCTCAGGTGACAAAATTAAAAACCATAAGTATATTTATGATGTGCATTTACTTAATGGTATGTATGTTAAGGTATTTGGGGGAAGTGTACTGATGTCAAGGAGCCCTGGTGGCACAGTGGCTAAAGAGCTCAGCTGCTAACCGAGAGGCCACTCCACGGGAGAAAGATGTGGCGGTCTGCTTCCCTAAGGATTTACAGCCTTGGAAACCACATGGGGCAGTTCTACTCTGTCCTTACATGGTTGCTGAGTAGGGATTTATAGAGGGATAGATCTGTGACAAAGCAAAAAAAAAAAAGTAATGATAGAATCTTGCTGTGTTGTTAGCTGCCATCCAGTCAGCTCCTGCTCGTGGCGACCTCCTGTACGACAGAATGAAACGTTGCCCAGTCCTGTTGGTATGCTCGAGTCCATTACTGAGGCCTCTGCATATTATGAGTTCCTTCCAACATAGGGGGCTCAACTTTCAACACTATATCACACTATATTTTGTTGTGCTCCATATGGTTTTCATTGGCTAATTTTTGGATGTAGATTGCCAGTCCTTTCTTACTAGTCTGTCTTAGTCTGGAAGCTCCACTGAAACTTGTCCACCATGGGTTACCCTGTTGGTATTCAAAATATCGGGAGCATGGCTTCCAGCATCATAGTAACACACAAGCCACCACAGAATGACAAACAGACAAGTAGTGGATGATACAATGTAGGAGGTATTATGAATTTTCATTCTATAATTCTCTCAACTTTCCCATATTATTGGGAATTTTCAGGATAAAACATTTAAAAAATTAAGAGGAAAATTTAGAAGAAATAATTATTGAAAATTTCTCAGGATTAAAGAAAGATATAAGACATTATATTGAAAGGACACAGCAAGTGTGAAACAGGAGCAGAAAAGAAAAATCTAGACAAATAACAGTGAAGTTCAAGAAAATCAATGACCAGAAGAAAATTCTAAGAGATTCCAAAGAGAAAAACAGAACACTTAGAAATAAGCACCGCAAGGATATCTGAGTTCATAACAATACTGGATATAAGAATATAATTGAGTAATAATGTTTTTGAAAATTTTTCAAAAACCTTCAGAACTAGAATTTTAAATCCAGAAAAGCTAATGTTTGTGTGTGTGTGTAAAATAATGATTGTTTTTTCCTGTACATTCATGTCTCCAAAGAGACCCAGTTTGGGGGGACAGGAACCTACTCAAGATTATCAGATGGTCTAGACAAAAATACTAAATGATTTAAAAAATGAAAGAAGCATATATACATGGTGTGAGAAGTTTACTGACATCATTCTATACAGCAACTTATATTTTTATATATGTCTTATATTCATTTTTATTCTTTTAAATCTGTTGCTATATAGATCAATTTCTTTTGCTCAGTTAATAATTGAGATCACTGTTAATTCTATAAGAGCATTGCTTATAAATTGACCAGACGGAAAGCCCACAAATAATAAACTATCACATCCACCAAGTTCAATAGCTGATACCTGGAAACACTGCATCCTGGAAGTTCATTTTTAGGGTTAAAAAGCAAAAATATGGGGAAAGCAGATTCTGAGTTTGCATCTTGCTTCAGTGGTTTCGTCCGATATTGAAGTCAGAGGAAAAGAATGAGCAGGGTCTCATCTGGCTGTAAAGTTGGGATTTCCTGTTAAGGACCAGTGCTATAGAACAGAGATTCTCTAAGTGTGGTCAAGGACAGGCAGCATCAGCATTATACTCTGGGAACTTGTTAGAAATGTCAATTCTTGAGCTCCACCCCAGATCAAATGAATCAGAATCTCTGGGATGGGCCCAGGAATCTGTGTTTTAACAAGGTCTCCAGGTGATTCTGGTACACACATGAGAGTTTGAGAAGCAGTATCACAGGGAAGCATGTGGATGGAAGCTTATGCGGCCATCAGAAGGGTGAACTGAGGGATGCTGGGTAGTGGAGTAGCACATGGGGAGTGGGGTGGAAATGCACCAACCTATTGGCATTCAGACATAAGATGAATATGATTAACTTCTGACCTATTTCTAGCATCTAATTTTGTGATTGATTACCTTCCCGCTAACATGATGCGCATGAAGAATGTTGTTCCTATGCCTGAAACATTCCCTACTATGTATGACTGGGATTCTCACGAATACCCCCAAATCTGCAGTAAGGTAAAGCATGTTATAATATTATGATAGCTAGTAGCTGTAACAACTATTCATTTCTTTCAGGGATGGTGACTCCCTATAGCTTTGGAAATAGGCTTCTAGTTTTGGGCACTCTCTCATGATTACTCAGTCTTTGCTCTTTCACAGAGCATCTCCTTACCAGCTCAATTTCATGTCAAAAAAAAGGGCTTTTCTGAACTTCTACTGAGAACCCATCACTCCTTGGCAGCCTTTATTTTGCCTATCATAATGCTCACCTCACATTAATATTTGTTTAAATATCTCTGCCCTCTGATAGATGGTAAGCTCCTTGAGGGCAGAGACCACAGCTGTTGTACTGACGGCTGTGTCTCTGGTGTCTAGCACAGTGCTTGCCACATGCATCGTCATCACCACCAGTTGCTGTTGAACTGATTCATGGCTACCTTGTGTGTGTTGGAGTAGAGTTTTTAATGGCTGATTTTTCAGAAGTAGATTGCCAGGCTTTTCTTACAAAGTGCCTCTTGGTGGACTTGAACCTCCAACCTTTTGGTCAGCAGTGTGTTAACTGTTTGTACCACACACACCAAAAATCAAACTCATTGCCATCAACCCATTGAGTTGATTCTGACTCATAGTGACCCCATGTGTTCCAGAGTAAAACTGCTCCATAGGGTTTTCTTGGTTGTAATTTTTATGGAAGCAGATTGCCAGGTCTTTCTTCTATGGCACTGCTTGGTGCATTCAAACTGCCAACCTTTTAGGATAATAAAAACTAAACCAAAAATCCAAACCCATTGCCTTTGAGTCAATACCAACTCACAGCAACCCTACAGGACAGAGTAGAACTGCTCCATAAGGTTTCCAAGGAGCAGCTGGTGGATTCAAACTGCTGACCTTTTGGTTAGCAGCTGTAGCTCGACATAGCTCTCAACCGCTGCACCACCAGGGCTCCTTTAGAATAGTAGTTGAGCACAAACTGTGCTACCCAGCAGGGTATACACACCAAACCCAAACCTAGTACTGTCACATCTTTCTCCCACAGAGAGGCTGGTGGGTTCAAACTGCCGACCTTTAGATTAGCAGCTGAGTGCTTTAACCATTGTGCCACCAGGGTTCCTGGGTACACATAGTAGGTGTTAGATATTTGTTGAATTAATAAACCTATTGGAGTTCCAGTGCATTAGTGCGGTGCTGTTATAAGGATAAACTTGGAACATTTCTAATTTGACAACAAAGGCAAACCATTTGAAAATTTCAGTACTCTAACCTGAATCAACAAGGTAACAACTGATAAGGACAATTACTACACAGACAGCCTGTTGTGATAAAGCAGTTAGAAACTTTGGGTCTGCATATCGTGAGTGCTGGGAGGGCTGGCTCAAGACAAGGCCCGAGAGTTCCCCTCACCAGAGAGCTCTGGTCTCTGCTAATATGTCACTAGAAGCAGTCGCCTGAAAAAAGCCTTGGTAAATCATTTCACTAACAGACTGCAGTAAAAACCAAAGATAACCTAGCTGCCATCAAGTCCAACTCCTGGTGACCCTATGCATTGGAGTAGAGCCATGCTTAGGTAGCCAGGCCTTTCTTTCAAGGAGCCTCTAGGTGGATTCAAACCACCAACATTAAGATTAGTGGCTGTGTGCTTAACCATTTTTGCCACCCAGGGATGACTGCATTACAGTGAGCATCAAATCTCTCTGTAACCTATAGACATGTGACCCCTCTCAAGGCCCTGTGCTTTACATGTTTACTGCTCACTAAGGCAGGATTTTCAGCCCAGGCTGTACATTGGAACCACCTGGGGTGCTTTAAAAAATACTAGTGATTGGGCCCCACCTCAGAGATTCTGGTTTGATTATTCTAGGGTGCAGCCCAGGCATAAAACCCAAAAAAACCCAAACCCGTTGCTGCTGAGTCAATTCTGACTCATAGTGACCCTACAGGACAAAGTAGAACTGCCCCATAGAGTTTCCAAGGAGTGCCTGGCGGATCGGAGCTGCCGACCTTTTGGTTAGCAGCTGTAGCACTTAATCACTACTCCACCAGGGCAGCCTGGGCATAGGGGTTTTTTAAACTCCCCAGGCTATGTTAATGAGCAGCTGGGCTGAGAAGCCCTGCCCAGGATTGCACTCTTTGAGTTCCTGGTCCTGGACTGCGTTTTTGCTGTCTGCTCTGCTGTCTTTTGTCTGAGGCTGCTTTCCTCATTGTGTGACCTACCAGGTCAGACCTACCAGGTCTTCTGCTCTGAGGGCTTCTGCCAGCCCTGGGACTCACAGAGAGCCCAGTCTCATTTGTGTGCTCCACTTCCTCAGGACCTAGTTTTTACCACTGGGCACCGATAGTCTCAGAGGAGACAGAAAGGAGAGAGAGAGAGAAGGAGGGAAGAAGAGAAAAAAGGAGAGACGGAGAGGAAGGAATAGAGAGAGAAATTTTCCATTCCTTTATCTTAGGGTGGGCAGATTTTTTTGTCTCTTTCTCAGCAACAGAAAGTCACAGTCAACCATCATTTTGGAGACTTGCAGACAAACAATTCGGATGGCATTTCTATGACTAATATTGCCTTCCTTAAAAAATATCCAAGAGTCCCTGCATGGTGTAAATCGTTAAGCGCTCTACTGCTAACCGAAAACTTGGAGATTTGAGTCCACCCAGACGTGCCTTGGAGGAAAGGCCTGTAGATCTGGAGTGTGGTTCTACTCTGACACACATGAGGCCATCATGAGTTGAGATCTACTGGATCCCAATTGTTTTTTTACTTGAGCCTGAAAGAATAGTTTTCAGGGAAGGAACTTAGTATGGGCCTTTAATTCCATGTGCCTATGATTTTGTTTTCTCTACCCTTGTGGTAGTTCAGTAATTCATCCTGCCCTCCTGACTTCAGGAAAGTGAGTCTCTCAGTTTAATACTTGCACCTGAGAATGTGACAGATCCCAAACTGGGACATTTTAATAAGACTTAACCAAGGCTTAGAGATATCAAAGGAGAAATTAGCAAAGCACTGTGAAAGTAGACAATCTGCTTTATAAGGTATAGTTTACTCTTCATGTTCTGGGACAAGTTGAGGCTGCTGGACTTTGGAAAAGAGATGGTGTCCAGGGAGTTTCACCTTTTATTTCTTTTGGCCCACTTTTGCCCCCAGTACATCCTCAGTTCTCCTCTCCTCAGCCCCTACTCTTTCCTGTTACATCAAGCAAGACTTCAGTTTGGAGGATGGGCACTTTCTCGTAACACCAATGGCAGTCAATGAAACCACAGCCCATTACCTTGGTCACTCTCCAAGTCTCTAGTAGCTATTGAGACAAGGGTAGTGTTCATCTCCTGTAGGTAGAAAGGAGAACATGAAAGCTTTGGCTGGAACTAATGCCCTGACAATGTCAGGGAGCATATGGAATCAGGTGGGCTCTTCTCCTAGCTGGCCTTCCCAACGGCAGAGTGGGTTGAATGTGGGGGGTTTGAAAAATTCCAGGACAGAAATAAGTATTACCCCTAGTGGACAATTGGTGAGGAAATGCTGGCTGTTGTTGACTGTGAGCCATTACCAGATGTCAATGAAGAACAGCAGGGAGCTGACCTGGCTTCCATGCAGCCTTCTCCATTGGCTTACAAATGCTCCACCATACAGTGACCCTCCCCAACACATCTGTCAGTTTATCATACTGTGGGGGCTTGCATGTTGCTATGATACTGGAAGCTATGCCACCAGTATTAAAATACCAGCAGGGTCATCAATGATGGGCAGGTTTCAGCTGAGCTTCCAGATTAAAACAGACTAGGAAGGAGGACCTGGCAGTCTGCTTCTGAAAAAAATTAGCCAGTGAAAACCTAATGAATAGCAGCAGAACATTATCTGATACAGTGCTGGAAGAGGAGACCCAGGCTGGAAGTCACTCAAAAGATGACTAGAGAAGAGCTGCCATCTCAAAGTAGTGTCAACCTTAATGATGTGGATGTAGTCAAGCTTTCGAGATCTTCATTTGCTGATGTGGTACAACTCAAAATGAGGAGAAACAGCTGCAAACATCCATTAATAATAGGAACCTGCAATGTATGAAGTATGAATCTAGGAAAATTGGATCGATATCCTAGGCATTAGTGAGCTGAAACGGACTGATATCGGCCATTTTGAACCAGACAACCATATGGTCTACTATGCTGGGAATGACAAACTGGAAAGCAATGACGTTGCATTCATTGTCAAAGGAACATTTCAAGATCCATCCTGAAGTACAACGCTGTCCGTGACAGGATAATATCCATATGCCTACAAGGAAGACCAGGTAATACGACTATTATTCAAATTTATGCACCAATCACTAAGGCCAAAGATGAAGAAATTGAAGATTTTTACCAACTTGTGCAGTCTAAAATTGTTCAAACATGCAATCAGGAGGCATTGATAATTACTGGTAATTGGAATGTGGAAGTTGGAAACAAAGAAGAAGGATTGGTAGTTGGAAAGTATGGCCTTGGTGATAGAAAAGATGCCAGAGATTGCATGATAGAATTTTGCAAAACCAATTACTTCCTTACTGCAAATACCTCTTTTCAACAACATAAACGGCAATTATACACGTGGATCTCATCAGATGGAATACATAAGAATCGAATCGACTACATCTGTGGAAAGAGACGATGGAAAAGCTCAATGTCATCAGTCAGAACAAGGCCAGGGGCCAACTACAGAACAGACCATTGGCTACTCATATGCAAGTTCAAGTTGAAACTGAAGAAAATTAGAACAAGTCCATGAAAGCCAAGTACGACCTTGAGTATATCCCACCTGAATTTACAGACCATCTCAAGAAGAGATTTGACACATTGAACACAAATGAATGAACACCAGAGGAGTTGTGAAATGACATCTAGGACATCACACATGTAGAAAGGAAGAGGTCATTAAAGAGACAGGAAAGAAAGAAAAGACCAAAACAGATGTCAGAAGAGACTCTGAAACTTGCTCTTTTTTTTTTTTTAATTAATTAATTTTTTTATTGTACTTCAGGTGAAGGCTTACAGAACAAATAGTTTCTCATGAAACAGTAGTACACATACTGTTTTATGACATTGGTTAACAACCCCACAAAATGTCAACCCTCTAACTTCTCAACCATTTTTTTTTTGGTGAAAATACACATAGCCAAAGATACACCATTTCAAAAATTTCCACATGCACAGTTCAGTGACATTGACTACCCTCTTCCAATTGTGCTGCGATTCTCACTTAAGATGAAGGCTTACAGAACAAAATAGTTCCTCATTTAACAGTTACTACACATGTTGCCCTATGACAATGGTTAACAATCTCACAACACATCAACCATATCCTTACTCAGCCTTGGGTTCCCTATC
>NW_004444073.1:3608882-3702325 GCF_000243295.1 Trichechus manatus latirostris
CAGCCCCTCAGGAAGAAGCAAAGATGGCACACAGAGCCAGGTATTTGAGTGAAAGGAGGGGGAGGTGGTGACAGGTAAGGAAGAAATCAAAAGAAGCCGAAAAAAAGCAACACCAGCAGCCAACAAATGGCACTCAGAGAGCCGGCCCATTTGGGTGTGTGGAATCCAAGCAGCCGGTGTTTCCTGGACAAGAGATTGTGGCTGCGGGAAGCAGAGGAGGCCGAGTGGGGGTGAAGAACGGTGGGGGGTGGGAAAGCATATATCGCAAATTACTGGTTGTTCAGTCTCCCGCTGGAAGCTCCGTGAAGCTGCTTTCTCATACCCCCTGTTTGCTGGTCTCTGACAGGAGTCCAAGATGATGGATCCGCACTGCGTTAGTTGGTAGGGGACCTCTGCATGAATCTCTCCTTGCTCTCCATTCTCTGTCGTTTTCTCACTCCATTTGGTGCTTGGCTGAGTTCTTTATCTCTTCGTTTGATATTTTAGGGTTTGAGGATTGTTGTTTTCTCTGTTTGGCTTAGTTTTTTGGATCTTTGCTGTGGAGGGACAGCGTGGTGCTTGTGCCTAGAGTGCCATTTTGCCAGAAGTCCTCTGAAGCTTGCTTTTCAATGCTGAGTAGCTGAAGTAAATGGAAGAAATGATGAAGGAAAAGAGTTGAATAGAAGATTTCAAAGGACGACTCAAGAAGACAAAATAAAGTACTATAATGAAATGTGCAAAGACCTGGAGATAGAAAACCAAAAGGAAAGAACATGCTTAGCATTTCTCAAGCTGAAAGAAGTGAAAAAAAATTCAAGTCTTGAGTTGCAATATTGAAGGATTCTATAGGCAAAATGCTGAATGACATGGGAAGCATCAAAAGTAGATGGAAGGAATACACAGAGTCACTGTACCAAAAAGAATTGGTCGATGTTAAACCATTTCAGAGGATAGCATATGATCAAGAACCAATGGTACTGAAGGAAGAAGTCCAAGATGAACTGAAGACATTGGTGAGAAACAAGGCTCCAGGAATTAAAGGAATACCAATTGAGATGTTTCACCAAAAAGATACGGTGCTGGAAGTGCTCACTTGTCTATACTAAGAAATTTGGAAGACAGCTACCTGGCCAATTGACTGGAAGAGATCCGTATTTATGCCTATTCCAAAGAAAGGTGATTCAACTGAATGTGGAAATTATTGAACAATATCATTAATATCACATGCAACTACAATTTTGCTGAAGATCTTTCAAAAACCGTTGCAGCAGTACATTGATGGGGAACTGCCAGAAATTTAAGCTGGATTCAGAAGAGGATGTAGAATGAGGAATATCACTGCTGAAGTCAGATGGTCCTGGCTGAAAGCAGAGAATATCAGAAAGATGTTTACTGTGTTTTACTGACTATGCAAAGGCATTTGACTGTGTGGATCATAACAAATTATGGATATCATTGCAAAGAATTGGAATTCCAGAACACTTAATTGTGCTCATGCTGAACCTGTACATTGATCAAGAGGCGGTCGTTCAAACAGAACAAGGGGATACTGCGTGGTTTAAAGTCAGGAAAGGTGTGCATTAGGGTTATGTCCTTTCACCATACTTACTCAATCTGTATGCTGAGCAAATAATCTGAGAAGGTGGACTACATGAAGAAGAACACGGCATCAAGATTGGAGGAAGATTCATTAACAACCTGCGTTATGCAGATGACACAACCTTGCTTGCTGAAAGTGAAGAGGACTTGAGGCACTTATTGATGAAGATCAAAGATTGCAGCCTTCAGAATGGATTGCACTTCAACATAAAGAAAGCAAAAATCCTCACAACTGGACCAATAAGCAGTATCATGATAGATGAAGAAAAGATTGAAGTTGTGGAGGATTTCATTTTACTTGGATCCACAATCAACACCCATGGAAGCAGCAGTCAAGAAATCAAAAGACATGTTGCATTGGACAAGGCTGCTGCAAAAGACTCTTTAAAGTGTTAAAAAGCAAAGATATCACGTTGAAGACTAAGGTGCACCTGACCCAAGCCATGGTGTTCTTAATCGCCTCATATGCATGCAAAAGCTGGACAATGAATAAGGAAGACTGAAGAAGAATTGATATCTTTGAATTATGGTGTTGACAAAGAATATTAAATATACCATGAACTGCCAAAAGAACGAACAAATCTGTCTTGAAAGAAGTACAGCCAAAATGCTCTTTAGGAGCTAGAATGGTGAGACTTCGTCTCACATACTTTGGACATGTTATTAGTGGGCACCAGTTCCTGGAGAGGGATGTCATGCTTGGTGAAGTAGAGGGTTAGCAAAACAGAGGAAGACCTTCAATGAGACGGACTGACACAGTGGCTGCAACAATGGGCTCAAGGATAACAAGGATCATGAGAATGGCACAGGACCTGCTCGATGGCATATAACAACAACACAATGACCCTGGCGATCTACTTCCGAAAAATTGGCCAGTGTAAACCCTATGGAGCACAGTTCTACTCAGACACACAGAATCTACTCGATGACAATTGTTTTTGTTTTGGTAAATGAGAGAGCTGGGAGCTCCCAGGCGTTTCCTGACCTCCCACAGAACCCATTTCTATGTTGAAATTCTCGCATTTTCGTGTATTGCCTTCTGGCCAGGACTGTCAGCCTGATCTGGATCCAAAGTTTGGCTCTACCACTTCCTGTCTGGGAGACCATGGAGTATTAATTTAACATCTTAAGCCTCTCTTTCTCATCTGTAAACTGGGATGACAATCTTGCCTGCATCATGAGGGTGTTGAAGAATTAAATAATGGTTGTCCATTAGTACTATGTTCCTTCTTTCCTTCTCCTTAATCATTACCACTTATTTTTTTAACATGTACATGCTTTCCTTCGCTCTTCATTTAGCCTCCAAATCCCTGAAAGGCAGAAGCTTTTGTATCCACTAAAGTGTTTAAAAATATGTATTATAAAAGAATAAAAAGCCAAATCGGTTGCCATTGAGTTGATTCCAACTCATTGCAACCCTGTATGTTACAGAGTGGAACTGCTCCATAGGGTTTTCTTGGCTGTAATCTTTACGGAATCTTTTGTGGCGCCGCTGGGTGGGTTCAAACTGCCAACCATTCTAGGTTATTAGTCAAACGTCAAACGTTTGTGCTACCCAGGAACCTGTTTAAAAAATACAATGAAACCTCTGAGAGCTGGAACTCGACTTGTTTTTCCAGGTCTCACAAGTTTTCTGCCTTGGACAGGATACAGTCTTACTACTTTTCTGTCACTCGTTTTAGTGAAAACTATTTGAGTTCTCCTTCTCTGATACGTTTCCGTCTTACGTGGGTTCCAGCTTTCACAGGTTTTACTATATATGGTGTATTAAACTGAAAAGTGTTATCAGCTAAAAATTCAATCAGACTAATTAAGAAATTGAAGTGTGAGCAACACATCATGCCAAGTGCTGTGAAGGAATTGAAGGGTCCCTACATGGGGACGTTTATGATTGGTTAGAGAGAACAGACAGATGCTGCAGGTTAAATAACAGAAGGAGCGTGAGATAACACAGAGCTGCAGACAATGCAGGGTGGAGTGTGATAACTCTTCAAGTAGTAAAAAGAATTAATAGTCCAAGATCAGAGGAAGCAGAGATCGGTAGTAGTTTTGAGGTTTCAGGTTTTGGTGTTTTTAGTGACTTTGGATGAAGAACGCAACTTTTCTTTTTCCACCAGTGACTGGTGAAATTAACTTCCTCCTGTGGGATTTTTATCCTGACACGAGAATCCACTGCCTGCAGAGACGAAATTTCTCAAGATTAAAGTGCACCCCTAACCCTAACCCCCATGTCTCCTCTCTCAAAGGAATGAACCTACAACTCATGCTTGAAGCAGTCCTGATGTGTGCACAGGATCTGAGTAGATATAGCACAAGTGTCAGCAAAAAACAGGACCCTCCTGTGAGACAGAATAACACAGTGGCTGCAACAACGAGCTCAAACGTAACTCTTGTGAGGATGGCGCAGGACTGGGCAGTGTTTCATTCTGTTGTACACAAGGTCGCTGTGAGTCAGAAGTGACTCGAAGGCACCTAACAACAGCAACACACAACAGCGCAGCTGCTACACTTGAAGGATTACTCTTGAAGTGCCTCTCTTTGAAACTGGATTGGTTAGAGGACCTGAAATTCGTATAGAGGTAGTAGTAGGAAAGGATATTGGGGTGGGGGAAGCAATTCCATGTAATCACTGGGCTGGGAGCTTGATGTAAGTCAAAGCATTTAATTCCCTGAATATTATTTAAAGTGGTTGCAAGTTTCTCCATTTGAAAGAGGTGGAGGGCTCTTGGTAAAGGAGAGTTTTCCAAGAAGATAACAGGATTAGAAATAATCATTGACTCTCCATGCTGGTTACCTTTCCGTAGTCCCTTTTTGGCCTTGCATTCTAATGTGGTGGTGAGGGCTCTAAATCATTAGCATGAAATAATAGTATCCTCTGTTCAGTGTTTGAGAGAAAATTGCTTTGAAGGCAGAGAGAAATCCCTGGGATCCTGGAGAAAATAGAAATGCAGTGTTACATCCGATAGTTGCTTGCTCTGATAGATACGAGAGGTTACATATGTTACAGTGATTAAGAGATATATTTCCTGAAGAAGAGGAATGCAATGTTCTACTTTAAAGAGGATATTGGAAGAAATAGGATTAGAAGTCCATGCTTTTAAGGTTGTGTTTTTCTAATCATCATAGTAAAACTTGCCCATTCTAAATAAGTATCTGAATGTGCAAAGACACAAGTTACATTAACTGCTAATATATTCCCCAGTCCCCAAATGAGAGCATATTATACCCTCTGCTTTGCATTCTGCTTTTAAATTTCACATATTGTAGGCTTTTATGTTCATAAACGTAATGGTTATTTTTAGTGTCTCTCAGTTATGCTAACGTGTGATGTGCCATGATTTATTCAATCATTCCAGTATCAGCTGAGATTTAAGTTGTTTCTGAGTTTTCAGAAACAGTGCAGTGAACAAACATCTTTGAGAACTTGACTGATTATTTCCTAAAAATATTTCCTTGAGGTACAATTGCTGCTGCTGCTGCTGCTACTGCTACTTCTTTTTCTTCAGTTGCTGTTGCTTCTGCGGCAGCTTCTTTTTCTTCTTCTCCTCCTCTCCTACTTCTTATTCTCTTCTTCCTCCTCCTCCTGCTCCTTTTCTTTTTCTGCCCTAATTTTACAGTTTTTTTTTTTTGGTCTGAATCCTTGAATTAAATGCTTAGCATATTGTATTCATTCTCTCATGTTTGTAATGGAAGTGTTCAAAGCAATGAATTTTCCTCTGAATATACTTTGGTTGTGTCTTGAAGATTTTGATATGTACTATTCTTATTTTTATTATTTCCTGCAATGTATATAATGTGCATTTTGATTTCTTCTTTAGCTAAAGAATTGCTCGTGAGTAACCTTCCAAATGTTTATATAGTTTTATTCAATTTAATTTAATTTCAAATTGTTTAATTTATTTCTTGAATTATGTTTGGAAGGTAAGATCTATATTCTGAAATATTTTTAAATTAACATATAATTAATTTTTTAAAACAAAATTCCCTGGAACCAAAACCAAACCACACCCCTTGCCATGGAGTCAATTCTGACTCATAGCAACCCTATAGGACAGAGTAGAACTGTCCCCTAGAGTTTCTAAGGAGCGGCTGGTGGATTTGAACTGCTGATCTTATAGGGTCTCTATGAGTCGGAATCGACTCAGTGGTAATGGGATTCTGTTTACAAGGCAATAAATACACACATACACACTTTCATATGCACATCCTTTTTAATTGTACTATTTTCTTCAGAGCCTCTAATTTCTTACCTACTACTTTATATATATTTGATTTGTTAAGGACTCAAAAAAGTCTATGTTTCCCAGTATTATGGAGGCCCTATCAGTTTCTCGTTGTGTTTTCTATAGGTTTTACTCTGTACATTTTAATGTTGTGTTGTTGTCATAGAAAGATGTATAACACACGTACTCATGTTGGATTATATAAATCCAGGTAGAAATTATTGTCACATTTAATATTTTTTTTTACCTTGGACTTTAGTTTGTTCTGTGTTAATATTGGAGTTCTGGTGGCCCAGTGGTTAAGTGTTTGACTGCTAACCAAAAGGTCAGCAGTTGGAATCCACCAGTCACTCCTTGGAAACCCTATGGGGCAGTTCTGCTCTGTTCTATAGGGTCGCTATGAGTCTGAATCAACTTGACAGCAATGAGTGCCATGGTGGTGGTATTAATATTATGATCCTGTATCAGTTATGAATTACTCTTAGCTGCACGTTGCTGAGACTGAAAAAGAAAGGCTTAAGCAGGATAGTGTTTTTTTTTTTTTTTTTTCATCCTTCATGCAACATCAAGTTAAGACGCAGTGGCAGGCAAGGGGTGGTGAAGTGGTTTCATGATGTCATCAGCATCCTAGGTTCCTTATATCTTCTCACGTTAGCATCCTACTTATTTTTACATTTTTTCTTTTTTAAAGCTTTTTTAAATTAATTTTCTTCTGTAACATGAAAAATATGCTAGTTGATTTTTGATCTGTTAATATATGTTTTTATATTCTTAAATAATTTGACTAAATCTCAGTTTGTTAATTTATCAACACTGGAAATGAGACAGTATTTATTGATTTCCCTGGTGAAAAATGAGAAAAACATCTCACATGCATTTTCTTCCACTCTGCTCTAGCCACCTCTTCATAAACCTTTTAACTTGGAGGCACTGGAATTTTGACACAATATAGAAGTGAAATATGGTACATATAGTCTTTCAAGAATATAACATGCACATTTTATTCAGATACAATATTTACAAGATCAATTTATGTATAATTTTATTTTAAAATGAATTCATTGCCCATTGCCAGTACTTCTGGATCTTACTTTTTTATTGTGAAAGCTAATTTAAAAAAATAAATTTTATTGAGTTTTTGGTGAAAGTTTACATAGCACGTTAGGTTTCCATTTGACGATTTCAACACAAATTGTTCAGTGACGTTAGTTATATTGTATCACAAAGTGTCAACGTTCTCTTTAATTGTGTTCTGTTTGTCCC
The DNA here is from genome assembly GCF_000243295.1 of Trichechus manatus latirostris. Classification (NCBI taxonomy): domain Eukaryota; kingdom Metazoa; phylum Chordata; class Mammalia; order Sirenia; family Trichechidae; genus Trichechus; species Trichechus manatus. Next base: position 3,615,947 of record NW_004444073.1, read on the forward strand.
TTTTCCAGTACTCTGTTTCCCTTCCCCCTTATCTTCTCATCTTTGCTTTTGAGTAATTATTGACCTTTTGAGCTCATACTGATGGTTTTTAAGTATAGCACCAATCTTGTAGGTAATATTCTTTATTTTGTGTGCCACTCTTCTATTTCACTAAAAGGTGATCCAGGGGATAGGCTCAGTTTCTAGGTTTGAAGAATGTCTCAGGGCGATAGTCTCAGATGCTGCTCACTTCACTAGGAGGCAAATCATGATTCTTGTGAACTAGGTTACGCCAATTGACTGAGTTGTCCCATGAGACTATGGTACTAAGCCTTCAAACCCAGAAGACCAATCACGGAAGGTATTTGATATGTCTGAGGAGTAACTGTATTTGTGTCTTTAATGAGTATTTGTGTCTGCACCCACATCTTTGTGTTTACATGTCCTATAGGTACTTCTATCTGTTCTCACCTATATACACACCTGTACCTACCCATCTACCAATTTGCCTATACCTGTCCCTATGTGCTCAAACACGCTTTTTTACTTTAGTTGTGCTGTATTCGCTACATCCACGTTCGGTGACACTTTTCCCATTACCAAAAATAACAAGTCTCTATGGTCTAAACTGTACTTTCCTCTCCCTCTCCTCCACTCCCTGGTAACCACCAATGAACATTGGTCTTTCTATGTTTATCTACTTCTGTTTCTTATAAAAGAGGGATCATACAATATTTGTCCTTGTATGCTTGACTTCTTTCACTCAGCATTATGACCTCCAGGTCCAATCAGGTTATGTTTCGCAGACTCATTGTTCTTTATGGTTGCATAGTATTCCATTGTATGTATGTGCCACAATTTGCTTATCTACTCACCTGTCGATGGGGGCACTTTAGTTGTTTCCATTTATTTGCTATCGTGAATAAAGCAGCAATGAACACAGGTGTGCACATGTCTGTTCACATCATTATTATGCTGGATCATATGGTAGTTCTATTTCTAGTTTTTTGAGAAAGAGCCATACCATTATTTCTGTCCTGGTCTTTATTATTTCCTCTTCTCTGGTAGCTTTTGGCTTCTTTTGCTCTTCCTTTTCTATTTGTTCAAGTTGCTGGTTTAAAGTTAATGATTTTGGATCTTCTTTTTTTAATGTAGGCATTCATTGCTATAAGCTTCCCCCTGAGAACTGCTTCTGCTGTGTCCCAAATGTTTGGATATGTAGTGTTTTCATTTTCATTTAATTCTAGGAATTTTTTAATTTCATTTTTGATTTCTTCTATGATCCAATTGTTTTTTTTAGTAGTGTATTATTTATTTAGTTTCCTGGAGCCCTGGTGGTGCAGTGGTTAAGAGCTATGGCTGCAAATCAAAATATCAGCAGTTTGAATCCACCAGAAGCTTCTTGGAAACCCTATGGAGCAGTTCTACTATGTCCTATAGGGTTGCTATGTGTCAGAATTGACTTGATGGCAATGGGTTTTTTTGCGGGGTGGGGAGGAGTGGTTTATTTATTTTCCATGTATTTATTTATTTATTCTGTTGTTGATTTCTAGCTTCATACCCTTATGGTCAGAAAAGATGCTTTGTACTATTTCAACCTTTTAAAATTTGTTGAGACTTGTTTTGTGTCCTAGCATATGGTCTATTCTGGTAAATGATCCATGTGTGCTAGACAAGAATGTGTATTGTTCTGACGCTAGGTGGAATGGTCTATATATGTCTGTTAGGTCCAATTGGCTTATGGTTTTATTTAAGTTCTCAGTGTCCTTAGTGACCTTCTCTTTGGATGTTCTGTTTATATTCAAAGTCATGTGCTGAAGTCCCCTACTATTATTGTGGAGTTGTTTATTCCGCTTTCATATCAGTCAGTATTTGTTTCATATATTTTGGTGCACAGCTGTTAGGTGCATATATATTTATAATTGTTATGCCTTTCTGATGGATTGACCCTTTTATTATTGTGTAATGTCCTTCTTTATCTCTTACAATAGATTTTGATTTAAAGCCTATTTTATTTGCTATTAGTATAGCCATCCCTGCTCTTTTTTGTTTATTGGTTGCATGGAATATTTTTCTCTATCCTTTTATTTTCCATCTGTTTGTGTCCTTATGTCTAAGATATGTTTCTTGTAGACAGCAAAAGGATGGATCATGATTTTTTAATCCATTTTGCCACTCCCTGCCTTTTGCATGGGGTGTTTCGACCATTTACATTTAAGGTTATTACTGAAAATGAAGTGTCTACCACACTCACTTTGCTATTTGTTTTTTGAGCATTTTGTTTCTTCATTGTTTTTTTAAATTCTGATTTTTCTGTTTTTGTTTGTATTTGGCTGCTTTCTTGTAATGTGTCTTTTGCTTTCTTCCTTCTTTTTTCCTGAATGTTTCTTCTCTGTGATTTCTTAGTGCTTAGCACGTATGTTACATAATATAACTTACAATTGCAACAACATTTAACATATAAACAACAGTTAACATACAACCTTAAGGTAATAAATCTACTCCTGCTATGCTCCTCCCTCCTCCATTTCTGTTAGTGTATCTTCATTAATATCAATATACCACCTATATTCGATAAGTTTACTTTGTACTTATTTTTTACAAACTTGGTGTTGTATTGTTTGCAGGATTTAATTACTGAATTTATTCCCTGAAAATATCATATACTTGGTCCTTATGATTGTCCCTATTGTTGTGCTTTTTGGAGCTCTCTCTCTCTTATTTTTTTGTTTCCTTGTATAGATATGAGTATTTAATGCTCTTGCCTTTCCATCTGGAGTACTTCCTTGACTAATATTTGCAGAGGTGGTCTGGTATTGGCAAATTCCCAGAGCTTCTGTTTGTTTGGAAATGTCTTGATTTCTCCCTTGTCTTTGAATGATAGCTTTTCTGGGTAAAGAATTCTTGGTTGGCAATTGTTTTCATTCAGTATTTTATGTATGTTGCTCCATTGTCTTCTGACCTCTAGAGTTTCTGGGGAGAAATCTGCATTGATTCTTATGAAAGCTCATTGATATGTTATATTGCATTTTTCTCTTACTGCTTTCAGAATTATCTCCTATTAGGATATAGTGTGGAGTTTATCCTTTTGTGTCTCTTCTAATCGGGGTTCATGTAACTTCCTGTATTTCAGGCATGGTTCTCTGTTTAGACCTAGGAATTTCTCTCTGATTGTCTCTTGGAAAATTGTTTCTATGCCTTTATTGTTGTCATGGTGCTCTGGAATTCCAATAATTCTAATGTTAGATTTCTTAATTGAATCTCATATTTCTTTTTGGGTTTTTTCACATTTCTTTGTTCTTGTCTCTTCTTTCTCTTGAGACTTGTTAAGTTCAGTTATTTTGACTTCTAGTTCACGTATTCTATCTTCTGTCTGGTCAACTCTATTGCTGAGTGTTCTCTTGCTTTTTTTAATTCAGTTGCTTTATTCTTCTGTTCCAGTAGTTCTCCTTTTTGTTGTTGTTATTGTTGAAGTTTTCAGTTTCCTTGTTGAGTATCTCATTTTGTTCCTCCATTTGTTTCCTGATCTCCACTAGTTTGTATTCTGTGTGCTTTTTGCTTTCTTTAAACATATTTAGCACCATAATCTGAAAATTATCTATTCTTTGCATTAGTAAGCCCTCCATTGGAGAAATTGCCTCTTCTTCATATTTTGCTTTTGATTGGTCCTTCTTCTCTTGTGATTTTGTGCGTTTTACTATTTTTGTTGAACTTGGACCACTTTTTTATTTACTTTAAATTTTGTCTCCTATTTTTGTGGGAAAATTTTCTGATTGGGCACCCTGGTGGCTCAGTGACCAAGCACCCATCTGCCAACTGAAAGGTGAAAGGCCAAGGCCCACACCCACCAGATGTTCCACAGGAGAAAGATGTGGCAGCCAGCCTTATCAGAGACTCAAAGCCCTGGGAACCCCACAGGACAGCTCCACTCCACCCCAGAGGGTCACTATGAGTCAGAATTAACCCAATGGCAGTGGGCTTGTTATCTTCTCCTGTGAACCACTAGGAGGCACTCTTATGCTTAGGTTTTCTTCAGTGCTGATTCAGTTCTGGATGTTTTATCTCTGGAATTCAATATGCACGTGCAGGAAGCAGAGTTTTCCTGATCACAGACTCTGATGTAAGTGGTGAGGCAAAGGTGGGGGGCTGTCTATGTCTTTCCCTCATGGGCACCCCTTTACAAGCTCTCCAATGGTGTCCCACTGTGGGCAGGAAGCTAGCTATTTCCCTCTGTGTCACTGTCTGTCCACTGCATTCCCCTCATTATTCTGCCTTGCATTCCTCCCAGTCCTAGTGACTGTCCATCTTGGGCCTCAGTGAGATTCAACAGTACTGTCTAGCAGCATCATGGTCTCCCTTCACCCCCTCCCAACTGTGCAGCCCACAAATTTCCACAGCCAATCTCGCCACCTTAGACAATCAGGCTACAGCTTCCTCAAATTATCTCCCTTTCTGTGTTCCCTGTTTGGGGTATCGCACAGCCCCATCCCAAAATGGCTGTGATGAATGAGTGCTTGTGATGTCAGTGGGTAGTTTCTTCCAGCTTCTGTGCCATCCTTGCTCCTCTTCTCCCCTGCTTCTGGACTCACTCCAGCTCTCCAACACCACAGCTGCTGTCTGGAGTTCTGAGATCTTAGTCTGTGCTTGTTTTTATTCATTGTTCAGTGAGTTAGTTGCTGGGGGAATAAATGGGTATGTCCACTCTGTTCAACATGTTGCTCTGCCTCTGTGAAAGCTAAATTTTGATTTATCCCTTAAATGACTGGAGAATGTCTTTAAGTAGTTGCTTGAGTCTTTGCTTCCAAACTCAAATATTTGAGAACATCTTTCCATTGCTTTCCTATGTTAATTATAACTTGATTCTTTAGAATTATAGAATCTTTTTTCTGACATCTAATGTTGTGGGCTACCACGTGTCTGTCAGTTTGTCATACTGTGGTGGCTTGCATGTTGCTGTGATGCTGGAATCTATGGCACTGGTATTTCAAATACCAGCAGGGTCAACCATGGTGGACAGATTTCAGTGGAGCTTCCAGACTAAGACAGACTAGGAAGGATCTGGCCATCTATTTCTGAAAACAACTGGCTAGTGAAAACCTTATGAATAGCAGTGGTTCATTGTCTGATGTAGTGCCAGAAGATGTGTCCCTCTGGTTGGAAGGCACTCAAAATAAGACTTAGGAAGAGTTTTGTTAAAACCATCCACTTGTGGTACTTCTGTTATAGCAGCACTAGATAACTAAGACACGTAATTTATACGTGTTAATTGATCTACACAGGGATGGATTACCCAATAACAAGGTACATACCATCTTTCTTGTGCTTACTTACGAATCTGTAGTGCACAATTTCACCTGTTTTTCACCACACCAAAGATGTGGTGAAAGTCATGTGAAATTGTGCATTATGGTTTAGTAAGTAAACACAAGTAAGCCCACGTGTACCTTCCTTACTGGTTAATCCACTCCTGAATCTACAATAGACATAAGCCAGGACTATCCTCCGCAAACTGGAGCTATACAGTTATCTTAGTTCTGCGGATCACCTGTAAAATGGGCATAATTCTAAAGTATATATTCTAGGGTTGCTGTGACAGGTCAAATGAGTTGATGCACATGAAATATTCAGCCCAGTTGATGGAACAGTGTTAGCTAGTGTTTATTATTGTTAATGATTGTATCATCTATATTTAGAATTATCTTCAGTGAAGATAAATTTTTAAGTACTATCTTTAATATTTTTACTATGTTGGTCCTCCCCAGTACCCTCCAGAACACTGATTATCCTTTGTTTTACATCTTCTCCACATCCTCAACAATACTTACTATTGCTGTCTTTTTGATTATAGTCAAAAGTAAGATTGCACTTCATGGAGTTTTGATTTGCATTCGCCTAATGGCTAATGCTGTTGAGCATCCTTTCATGTGTCTATGTATTTACGTATTTTTCCCATTTAAAAAATTAAGTTATTTATCTTCTTGTTAAATTGTAAGACTTCTTTATATATTCTGGTTTCCATATCTGTTGTTGTTTATCTGTTTACCCATCTTATAAAGGGGCCATATCTATACAGCCTTGCTATTTCCACACCCTGGGGTGGTGGGTGCTTTCTTCTTGGAAAGAGCAGATTTATATTAAGGGCTGCAGGAGGGGGCTGTAGGAGAGGGCAGGGTATGGCTAATTAAATCTCTGGAGCTTTGCTTGCTTTATCTATCTATCTATCTATCCATCTATCTACTTCTCATATTTTAAACCACTTGACTTCCTCTGGTGCTAAATTGAGAAATTATCCCAATGGAAAGAGTGCCCTTAAGGTTACAGGCTGCCTTCCTAGTTCAGGGTAAATCAGACTCATTGGTGAGAATCTAAGTTAGAGACAGTGATTTTCAACCTTGGCTAGGCTTTGAATCCCCTGGGGAGACTTATGAACCACAGACACATGTTCTCTATCTACAGATTCTGTTGTAATTAGTCTAGGGTGAAGCTTGAGCAATAGAGATTTTAAAAAAGTTCTCCAGGTGTTTCTAATGTGCAACCAAAGTTGAGAGACATTGGGTTAAAAAAAAAAAAGCAATAGCACCTGCAAATTTTGTGTGTGTTGAGGATAGACAACACGCCCCTGCACATTTTGTTAGCAAGTAAATTGGTCCTTGTCTCTCCTGTGGTGTTATGTCATGTTGGGACCTAACCCAAGATTGGCGATATGTGTAGGGGAAGGGGATGTTCCCTCAAGTCAGAGGGAAAAGGCACTGCAATTAAAAATTGTATGCTCAGTGGAAAATGATGTAAAAGGACATATTACTCATTCTAAATTTCTTACATGCAGTGGGAAGAGGAACAACAAATGTTTCCATTTTATTCACATTCTACCCTTTTCTCCAGTTACTTCCCATTGCACTACACCTGTGGCTACCAAACTTTAGGATGAATCACCTGGAGAGTTGCCATATTTTTATGCAAAAAATGTGCGCCTTCTATGTTGTTTGCCAGCTGCTCCCTTTCCCTGCAAGGTAATTTCATAAGTGCCACTATGCCAATTTTTCTTACATGTGGCTGTAAAAAAAATTAGCACAGTGTGTTTACAAAAATACCTCGAAGGGGGAGGGCAAGGCTGGCAAACAAACGTAGAAGGCACTTGTTATTTATGTAAAAATACAGTAATAAAGAATGGCTCAATGAATAGGATAGGGCCTGGGCCTCTGTGTCTTTTATTAAGTTCCCCAGGTGACTCTGATTCACACCAAAGTTTGATAATTACTGTATTATAATATTTTCTTGGGCATTTAATTAGTAAGAGTCTTAGAGAGGAGACTTATATACTGTTTTCATGCATATTCAATTGCTTTGGTTCAAATTCTACTATATCTAGCAGAAATTTGTTGAGCAGTTTTAACCTGTTGCTGTTGAGTTGATTCCAACTCCTAGAGGACAGAGTAGAGCTGCCCCATAGGGTTCCCAAGGAGTGCCTGGTGGATTCGAACTGCCGACCTTTTGGTTAGCAGCTGAACTCTTAACGACTATGCCATGAGGGTTTGGGGCTGCATCTTACATATCAAACACTAAGCATGATCCAAAGGCATCATAATATGGAACAACACATCATAAATTCTGAGATTTTAATCAGGTACTTAGGTCTGGTCTAAAGGTCTGGGGATGCTACGGTTATCTAATTGCTATGTAACAACCTACCTCAAAATTTAGTGGCACAAAACAACGATTTTATTGTACTCACAGATTCTGTGAATCAAGAATTTGTATAGGGCATTGTGGGGATGATTAGGTGCCTTCATGTCTGGGGCCTCCATAAGAGGACTTGAAAAGTTTAGAGGGCTTAAATGACTAGGGGCTAGAAACTTCAGAGACTTTCTCATTTACATATCTTGTACCTGAGATGGGATAACTCTAATGCTAGGCTCAGCTGGGACCACTGAGAGGAGTGCCTACACACAGCCTATCCATGTGCCTTGGGCTTCCCCACAGCATGGCAGCCCCAGGGTAATTGCACATCTTACATGGTAGCTCAGGGCTCCAAAAGTGAGTATTGCAGCAAACAAGACACAACTATCTGGCTTTAATGATCTAGCCTTTGAAATCACATGGCATCACCTCTACCATACCATCTTCTACTGGTTGAAGCAGTCACAAACCCGATTAGACTCAAGGTGATGACCATAGACCCCATCTCTCTACGGAAGGAGTGTTAAAGAATTTATGCCCATGATAAAAATCTCTACAGAAGGAGAAGCAATTTGTCATGGGTAAATTAGATGCTGGCTAACCTTCAGTTTAGGACTCTTAATTATTTTGACAAATGAATAGTCTCTCTTACTGCAAATAACCCTAAAGCCTCATAAGTGTGATTCGATTTCAGTATAGTATTATTAGCAGTCTTCAGTTAATTTTTATCTTTAAGTCCTATCATGGACTCAAGGCTTGCTTATAGATTTACTTTCTTCTAATTGGCCATAATTATTGTTTTTCTGATCGCCATTCTGTTAGTTGAATGTCTTGTTGTGTGGGCTCTCATCTCAAATCCATCTACTTACTTGTCCCTACACTGTCCTTAAAATGTCTAAATAGATCAGCACACACTAACAACAAATTATCCTAGGCTCATCTTATTTTCCCATCCCAATATCCAGAACCTCTTACCTCACAGGGAAGCTGTATTTCACTTTATAGGTAGAGAATATAAAACATTGAATCCAGAGTACGGGGGCTGTTGGTTTATATCATGATCCTTGACTTTGGATAGGTTGCAACTCAATAATTTTAGTTTCAAGGTAAAAGATTTTCAAAGTCCTCGGTTCATGTTAATGATTTCAATTTCTACTTTCTTTTTCAAATACAAGAGCTTCTCAGTCTTCTTATGTGAACTGCCAGCTTTTCTTCTTCTCCCTTCTCTCATGTATGACAAATTCCTATCAGAATCAAAATGGCATGCTTCATATTGTCACACTAAACTCTGTTTTAAATTACAATGTTGTAAAGAGTCTTAGAACTATCAATATTCAGGTGCACTTTCTGAAAACAAAATTAATAACCCCAATCTTCTATCATTTAAATAAGAGGAGATTTGTTCCTCTAAACCCAATGCATACTTATTATATCAGTTATTATGTACATGTCAGCCCAAAGGGAGGCTCCATCTGATTCAGGAGACCATCTGGGCCTCCCCAAGAATACCCTCTTTTCAACTCTTGCAGAGAGTGCAGCTGCCATTTGACCTATAGAATTCAGCCAAGAATGGGAAAGCAGAGATTAACACCCTGAAAGTAGGGTGACAAGATGATGTCCAGCCCCTGATCTCAGCATTTCCAACCAATTACAGAGTTTCTGTAGAACTGGTGAACCAGCACTCAAAATATCCTCTGGCAACATATGCAGTGGACCCTGTGAGAATGGGCTTGAATTACTGTCCCAGCTCCTAGCAAGCTAGATAGAGAGGCTAGCTATTGGCTGGATGGGGGCATCTGGGGAAGCCTGGGGTGATTGCTACGGTCCTGGTTAGCATATAACTGGGGCAGAGGGGTAAGGATGAGTTAGAATTTTGTCTATCCCAAGGCATGAGGAGCCTAGGATAACAATAGACCCCTGCTATTTATGTAGTGGGGCACCTTCTGGTTATCTGTTTGGCTGGAAACCAGAGCTATTGTCTTAGTTTCAACGGCCCTCTCTCCAGAACAAAGGACATGAATGATATACAATCTCAGAGATTCAGAAGGTAAAATACCAAAGCCTATGTGTGTCTGATTAGCGGAAACACGAGGGTGGAAACTATTAGAAATAGTCTGTAAGAATTGCTTACTGCATCTTAGTTCACTCACTGTGCTTATCCAGTAGCCTTTTCTAGCACTGTCTCAGACTACACGTCAGACCTTAGACCAGTAGCCTACACTCATGCTTACTTTGCTGGGCCTGGTCTCCTCCAAATTCCCATTCATTTCCTAACCTTGTTCTATCTCTTTTTTGACTTCTGATCATAAATTAGGCTTTGGGAATCTGTCTACACCCTCTGTTTTGGGATCAGTCCCATTGAAGTTTGTTCTCTGGAGCTACTACTCCGGATGATACCATGTGTGATCATGAATTCACAAGGAAACAACGGGACTGGGTATATCAAGTTGTCCTTTTTCTTTCTCTCAATTAGTTAAAATCCGGGCTTCGACCCAGTTTGGAACTAGGGCAGTGTACGCATTGCATAGCAACCAAATCTGTTGCCCAGCAGATTTTGACCTGAGTAGGAAACAAACAGGGAGCCATGGTGGTGCAGTGGTTAAAGTGCTCAGCTGTTAACCGAAAGGCCAGCAGTTTGAATCCACCAGCCACTCTGAGGGTGAAAGATGTTGCAGTCTGTTTCTGTAAAGATTTACAGCCTTGGAAACCCTATGGAGCAGTTCTACTCCGTCCTATAGGGTCGCTATTAGTCAGAATCAACTCAACAACAGTGGGTTTTGGTTTTGGCTTTTGATTAGGAAACTAACGGTGGTGTCCTACTCAAAGATGGAGGCCGATGGCACTGCTTTGAGTGTGTGTCGCTCTCCACAGTCCTGCAGTAATCCAATCTCCTGCATCAGGCTCCTGAAACTTTCAGGAGATTGGGTTATTGGCAGGACTGTGGAGAGCAACAGCACATCAAAGCGGCATGGTGTGAGTGGGGCCACCGCTGTTTTTTTCCTACTGGGGTCAAAAGTTGGTTGCTATGCAATGCTTACGTTGCCCTCATTTATCTTGGCAATTACTGAACCATTCCTGAACCGTTCAGCCCCCTTCGAAACCCTGGTTATAATAACGAATCTGCTCTACCCGGGCTCTAACCCTTCTCCTCAAAGGTGGTGGCCTTCAGTGATCTGGACAGACTCAGAGCCCCAGAGGTAGGATGGAAAAGGCAAACTTGGTGAATGAGAGATGTAAAGGAAGAGTGTGATGGTTAAGATTGTGTGTCAACTTGGCTGGGCCATGGTTCTCAGTGTTTTGCCGGTTGTATAATGTTGTGATCACTTCCGTGTTGAAATCTGATATATGATCACCCCCAAGACGGAATCTGGTGAGTGGTACTGGCGGGGTGGGGGCCTGTGACAGCTCACTGCCCCCTCAGCCTTCATCTGTCTGCCCTCCTCTGCCTACTTCCTTCCTGCTCGCTTTGCCGGGGCTTTTGCTTTTTCCAGATCCTGGAGCTTGCTCCCATTCGTCTGGCCTATGGTTCATGGGACTTGGACTGGCAGCTTGCTGGTTGTCTTGCCTGCAGATCTTGAGATTCGTCTACCTTCACAGCCTGCAGCGGCACTGTTCTCTGGCTTGCTGATCTTGGGTTTGCCAGCCTCTGTGGCTACATGGATTGGGAGAATCCTCCTTTCTACTTCACAGACTTGAGATGTACAGCCTCTAGGGGCCTCGTGAGCCATTTCCTTGATATAAATCTCTCTCTCTCTATATATATATATATGTTTTGTTGGTTTTACTTCTCTGGAGTACCCAGCCTAAAACAAGGAGGTTGCCCACAAATTGAAGTAAAGCCCATACAAGCATGACAAGGAGACTGTGGGTGTGACTAGGGGTTGAAGAGGGCATCTTTACACTTTTATATTACCTAGGGCAGAAATTGAGGGCCTGTACTGATACCTAAGGGAGTCCCTGGGTTGTGCAAATGGTTAATGCATTGGCTACTAACTGAAAGGTTGAAAGTTGGAGTCCACCCTGAGATGCCTCAGAAGAAAGGCCTGGATATCTACTCCTGAAAAATCAGCCACTGAAACCTTATGGAGCACAATTCTACTTTGACACATGAGGTCACCACGAGTTGGCATCAACTCAATGGCAACTAGTGATGGTACTGATACCTAAAAATATATTTTTTTATCCTTAGTTGAGACATTGATGGGTCAATTTCTCATACATATACACATATGTACATAAATATCAAAAAAGCAAACAAATATAATTTACAAGCAATAAGGGCTTTAAATGAAACTGTTTTGACTCAATAATATTCTCAAAGGGTAACTTTCAAAAAATGCCTTCAGACACTGTAGGTTTCCTTCTTCTTTATAGAAATGAAAGTAGTTCTTAAAAGAGGCACCCAGGCTTTGGGCTACCTTGCTCAAATGACACAACCTGCTCATTTCGCTCACTCCCTTTTTAAGATGAAAATAATTATGTAGCATTTTCAAGGAGATTTTTCTAGAATTTCCTAAAACTTCTTCCCAGATGTCAAACCCCTATTTAATTTTTACTGCTTTTTTTTTCTTTGCTGAGAACTAAATATTTCCCTAAAAAATAAAGTAATCAACTAGAAGAGAAAGGAGAAAAAGTTATGTTTTATCTCTTATAAATTCTCTGGTAGCCAGGAATGTGCCTTCACCTCTCTATAGCTTCCAAATCACATGGATTAGTGTCTCATCCATTCTAGCCCTCAATTAGTATTAATAGAGTATGTCATGTTGCCATGTTTTACTCTCCCCATCCCACATGTGCCCAGTTGTCAAGTCCTGCCAGTGCTCCTCCTTAATGCTTTTTGAAGCTATGTCTCTCCATCTCCACTGTTACTATCCTACTTCAGGCTACCATCATTAAACAGTCTGATACAGTCTCCTTGCTTCTCAGTCTTGGTTTGGAGTTTGATACCCTTCATCTTAGTTCTGTATCACTCTGTCTTATCTTTGCCATTGTGTTATAGATAGAGGCTATTTTATCTCCATTTCTATTTTCTGGGTTTGAGAACAAGCTTGGCACACTGTTGACACAGAGTGAGTATCTTCTGGATGAGTATGGATGGAGCCACCCCTAGCTGTTTAAATGGGGTACAGGTGCGTGCCAAGAGTTTAATGTTTAATGGTCCTGTTAAAATCTATGTGCAGCCAATATGGAGATTAATGAGATTAAAGAAGAAGCCACCATGGTTGTTAAACATTAACATAAACACATTAAACTCAAAAAATGGTAAAACTTATAGCATGAAATAACAAAGAAGGGCGAGAAGGCAACTAATATGTATTGTATTCCTTCTCTGCGCCAGCAGGGTAAGGTGCTTTATATGTGTTGTCTATTTTAATCTTCAGAAAAAATATGCTGAGATAGAAGTTTTCCCGTTATATGTGAGGAAATTGAGGAAAGAGTAACATACCTAGTAGGGTATGGAGCTTGGATTTGACCCAGAGCCTAATTCCATGCCCACGATCATTTTCATATTCTGCAGTGTCCTTGGTGGCAACTTTTATCTCTTGTCGTCCCTGACCTTCTGCAATACCAGGCCCATCTAGCATTATGTCTGACTTGGTTCATAATTTGAACATAATTTTTCTGGGCTCTTCAGAACTTTAATGGCATAAAAAGTCACCACAATGAGCTAAGCAGCCTGTCTGCCAACAATGAAACATTACTCAGGACTAGTAGGTACCCCAGGAAACTGGTGTCAGGGCAAATCCAATTGAGTAGTATGGCTTCCTTTGAACAAGGTCCATTACTGAGCGCGGAAGGGCTATGTAGTGAGAACTGGAAAGGCTCCTCAAATCATTTCCACCCGGTGGACTTGTGCCTGCTCTTTGTGATTGTAAAATATAATCCGTGCTTAAAATTTCTTAGCAGTGGGATTGCATTTCTAAACTGAGGAGTCATCAACTTGGGTCTCTTTCTCTGCATCGGAAGAAAGTATGAGTCGGTACTTTCTTTGGTTCAGATAAATCAGAGTCGCATATGATGACACCAGGACAGTCTGTCACTAGTTACTCCTTTGGAAAGCTGCTGTTAGTCCAGATTGATGAATTCTAATATATTGTTTGATGCCTTTGAATTATGGTTTTGGCAAAGAGTGTTGAATATACCATGGACTGCCAGAATAATGAACAAATCTGTCTTGGAAGAAGTACAGCCAGAATACTCCCTAGAAGCAAGGATGGCAAGACTTCATCTCACATACTTTGGACGTGTTATCAGGAGGGTCTAGTCCCTGGAGAAGGACATCATGCTTGGTAATATGGAGGATCCGTGAAAAGGAGGAAAACATTCAATGAGACAGATTGACACAGCGGCTGCAACGGGTTCAGGCATAACAATGATTGTGAGGATGACGCAGGACCGGGTGGTGTTTTGTTCTGTTGTACATAGGGTCGCTATGAGTCAGAATTGACTTGACAACACCTAAGAACAATAATATATTGTACTCCAGGGATATCAAATTGTCTGTTGCAACTGTAAACTTTATGATACCAACTCGGATGGGAAAATGAAACTTTCTTTTTTAAAAAAAATTGTGGTAAGGGTATATATATATATATATAACAAAACATTACCATATCAACATTTTCTACATGTACAATTCAGTGACAATAATTACGTGCATCATGCTGTGCAATCATATTTCCTTATAACAGAAATCAACTTAGTTCATGGCTCCCCATTTCTATTCTGCAGGTAGCAAAACAAAAACCTCTCAGTCTTTACAATTCAAGGCAATTCACTTTAAAATTCAGTCTCTGAATTGTTCTACCCATTCTTTTCCTCCGTTTCTCTGAGGTAGTCACATTCTGAGCCTCTGCTATGTGGTTGCGAATCTCTAACTTCACACCAGCTTTTAGTTCTCAGCAGTCCTTTGGGCCTCTTTTGGAGGAAGCTTGGGAACTTTTCAAATCTCTTTCAAGGTCCAGGACCAGTTAGTCTCAATATGTTATGCACCTATTTCTAACGTATAACAATCTTGCTATGTGGGTGAGAAACACTCTGCAAAGCTGCCTCCTTCCTGAGTTCTAGACATGAAGTGTGGTACAAGTGCTTTCAGCATTCAGATCCTGAAGTCTAGTCTATCCAACCCCCCATCAATGGTCAAGCCTACAGGGAAGGGCAGCCAGCTAGCAGATGCCAACATTAGCATCTATTCTCTTGTTCTCTATTTCTGATCCTCACTGTGCACAGTGAGAAAACAGCTCTTAAAATCCTCCTTCTTCTGCCTCACTATATAAACTATAGCCTCTAAGTCCACCAGGAGTTTTGTCAAGAATCTGGATCCAACAATTAAAAGCTAAGGCTTCTAAAACTTGTGTTCTTTTCTACTACGGCTTAACAAAATGTCACTCAGATTCAGCGATTTCCTTCTTCCGGACTATATTATCTACATTTCCAAAGAGAACAGAGAATATAGAAAGTTATTGCTTCTGCCCATTGGATGGTGTAACAATTTTAGGATGCCTTGGACTGCAAGGAGCAGACGATTTGACTCACAGTGAGTTAAACCATTCAAGAGTAATTGTTTACATTACAGAGGTCTGGAGCTGGATAGTATCAGGGTTTGTCAGGAAGCTCCACAAGGCCACAGGGGACCCACGCTCCTTTGATCCTCCCCTCTGCCATTTGTATGATGACAGTGTCTCCTTTCATGATCATGAGATGGCTGCTGGATCCCTAACCATTACATCTTCACACGTCAGTCTAAGCAGAAAGCAAAGATGTGGTGGGGAAAAAAAAGGTGGGTGGGAGGAGAAGGATGTTCTTATCTGTCTCTCTTTTCTGAGAGGAAAATATTTTCATGAAGCCCCAGGCAAATTTCTCTTTACATCTTATTCATAAGAACTAGATCAGACAGCAATCCCTAGGTGTAAGGGAGTCTGGGGAAATGAGTGCCTGGCTTTTAAAGACTTTATAGATTGGAGGCAGCAAGGAAGAAGAGTTTTGGAAATGATGGCAGAATAGCTGAGTTGGGTAATGGCTACAAGGAAGCCTGGGGAGAAGCAGCCTCTTAATACTGAATTTACATGTTATCTTCCATATGTCAGACCTGTGGCACACTCTCCACTCTCCACACCTACTCCTTTTCCCATGACCACTGCTGGCACCATTAACGGATCATGATGTTTCTGCCTGCTGTGCCTTAGTATATACTTGGAGTTTTTCTCCAGGTAGTACCATGAGAAATTGATCAGATTGGCTTAAAATATAAAATATAGTTTCCAGTTTGATACAATGAGGAAAACACGAACTTTGGCATTAGCATTCTTTCAGGTTGACTCTTTAATCCACTACTCAATTGCTATTAAAAAAAAAAAATAACACTTCCTGTCAAGATGGCTCTGACTCATGGCAGCCCATGTGTATTAGAGTAGAACTGTGCTCCACAGGGTTTTCAATGGCTGATGTTTTGGAAGTACAATACCAGGCCTTTCTTTCAAGGCACCTCTGGGTGGACTTGAACCTCCAGTCTTTTGGTTAGCAGCTGAGTGTGTTAGTCGTTTACATCACCCAGGGACTCCCTGGAACTAAAATATCTGATTCAAATCTCAGCTCTGTCACTATTTGTTGTGTGATCTTGTTAAAGTTATATAACCTATTTGTGCCTTAGTTTCTTAATCTATAAAATAGTTACAATAATAGTCATAGCTTCACATTTAAAGCAGTTAACATATAGAACTATTTAAAATAGACAGTGCTTGGTACATAGTTGTTGTTATTGTTAGGTGCTGTCAGTTCCGACTCATAGCGAGCCTGTGTACAACAGAACAAAACACTGCCCGGTCCTGCGCCATCCTCACAATTGTTGTCATGCCTGAGCCCACTGGAGCGCCACTGCGTCAATCCATCTCGCTGATGGCTTCCTTTTTTTCACTGACCCTCTACTTTACTGAGCATGTTGTCCTTCTCCAGGGACTGATCCCTCCTGAAAACATGTCCAAAGTAGGTGAGACGAAGTCTCGCCATTCTTGCTCCTAAGGAACATTCTGGCTGTACTTCTTCCAAGACAGATATGTTTGTTCTTTTGGCAATCCATGGTATATTCAATATTCTTCACCAACACCATAATTCAAAGGCATCAGTTCTTTGGTCTTCTTTATTCAATGTCCAGCTTTCACATGAGTATGAGGTGATTGAAAACACCATGGCTTGGGTCAGGAGCACCTTAGTCCTTAAAGTGACATCTTTGCTTTTTAACACTTTAAAGAGGTCTTCTGTAGCAGATTTTCCCAATGCAATGTGTCGTTTGATTTCTTCACTGCTGCTTCCATGAGTGTTGATTGTGGATCCAAGTAAAATGAGCATGTAGTAAGTGCTCATTATTGGCACAAATGGTTAAGTCTCAACTACTAACCAAAAGACTGTCAGTTCAAACTCACCTAGCAGCACTGTAAAGGCCTGGTGATCTGCTTCCATAAAGATTACAGTCAAGAAAATCCCATGGAATAGTTCTACTCTGTAACGCATGATATCACCATGAGTCAGAATCGACTCCACAGCAATGAGTGCGTTTTTTTGGGGAGGGGGAGGTGGGGTTATTATTAACTGTGGGATTTAATTTGTAAATGTGATTTACCCCATCAATCCTCTCATTTAGAAATAGTCTCACTTGCAATAAACCTTCTATGTGATTTGGACGGAAGAAGGAAGACTGTCATTATGGAGCATCTCCTACATTGTAAAAATGGTGTGGGGGCAGTGTTTGACCTCCTTCAGACCCACAAGGGGGAAGGACAACCAAGATCAACAGCATAAGGCTGACTCCCATGAGGTGGAGGCCAGACAAGCCTCCTCTCTCTGCCAACTTTACCAATTCTGACACCAACTATCCCTCCCACAGCACTCTCTACTTCTCTGCTGGGTTTGATAATTCATTGCAGTGGCCACACAGAACTCACAGACAATACTCACGATTATGGGGTTTATTAGGAAAGTAACAGGTTACTATTTAGGCTCAGGAATGCTCAAGGATACAGTTCTTCCATCAGGACAGCCTCTTCCCAGCTGTGCTGGCAGGCACACCTCTCCTTGGCCCTAGGACTCTGCCCAAAGGCACTCAGCTTTCTCTCTCCGTGGGCCGGGAAGCTCATCGCACTGTCTCTGCAGCCGGGTGTCTGTGGCCAGGTCTCTCCTTCCTTGATGGTGGTGGGCTCTTCTTCCCACCACTGGGGTAGCTCATTTCAAGCCCAGCAGGATGGTGAAACTGATCAGTCCTTTTAGTGGGCCACAATACCCTATCACACAGTCCTGCGCAATCACCTGGGTGGGAGCTACAAGACCATGGGGAGAAAGGCCACACAAAAGCAATCCATTACACCACATATGTACTAAATTGTATCCTCCCAACAACTATTTATTGAAAACTTATGATGTGCTAGGAACTTTATCAGGTGTTTTACACATGTTATTTATTATCCTCTATTTTATTGATGAGGAAACTAAGCTCAAGGGGAGTTATAATGTATTTACCTAGTCACATTCACCTAGCCAGTAGAGTAGAGCTAACATTCCGAAGGAGGTATGTACAGTATCAAAGCCAAAATTATTTCCACCCATGACATAGTGGAAAACCTTGCATGCCAAGGGCTAAGAGATCTGGATTCTATTCTGAGTAACACTCCCTTTTAATTCTGTAACTTTGTGAAATTATTTAATCTCTCTTACCCTCTTTGTAAAAATGGATATAATATTACTGGTCTGCCTGTTTCAGAAGTGATGTGAGAATTAGATGGCATAATGAATGTGAAAGTGTTACAGAAGCACTATTGTTGTTGTGTGCTCTTGAGTCGATTCTGACTCATAGTGACCCTACAGGACAGGATAGAACTGCCCCCATAGGGTTTTCAAGGCTGTAATCTTTACAGAAGCAGACTGCCACATCTTTCTTCTGTGGAACGGCTAGAGGGTTTGAACCGCCAGCCTTTCAGTTAGCAGCTGAGTGCTTAACCACTGCACCACCAGAGCTTCTTTAAAAAGCTCTACAGCGCCAACCAATTGAATGAAACCTGAGTGAATGAAATGGAAGTTATCATCATCGTCATTGTCACCATCATCATCATTATCATCATCTTCATTGGTAAATATAGGAAGTACAGCAATGGAAAATTTTAGCGCCAAGGGGGACCATGTCTGAGTTATATATCAGGCATTTCCCCTCTTGGCTCAGCAGTTTTCTTTGGGATATTAAAAGACTGGGAAATTAAAGTCTAACATAGATCAGGACATGAAAGGAATTGTATGGAAAGTAGGAGAGGCAAGACTTTTGAAAGAAATAAACATCACTTACTTAGAATACCATTTACACATAATTTGGGTGAAAATGGTTTCTCTACACAGTTGACATCTGATTATCCATATGATTTAAAGGCTTAAAGTGAGAAAATTAATTTTACTTTGCAAATCAAAAGATGGAATGTGTTTTAAAAAGCAATACATGCCTAAAATTGATTTGATCTTCTTGGAACATTCTGAAAAATTAGAAGTTTATACACATAGAACATATGCATATATCTATGTTAAAGACCATATGTTGCCTGATGAGAATTCATTAATTTCTTATTGCTTTTCAGATATTTGCTTATAATGGGACTTTAATCATTAATCAATCTTGACCATTCTCTGGATTCATATTGCCTCAAGCTGTTCGTGACAATTAAAACATCTTTTGGAAAGGAATAAGCCAAATAATGCGTATATATTTGACATCTATTTAAAAATATTTAGGAGTTGAAAAGGTATCTTATGCTCTAATAGTTATGGAACTATAGAATCTTCTTTATACTGAAGTTGTACTGTCTGATCTCTGCGATCCTTTCCCACTCTCGAACAGAATGCGTCCAGAATGACCCTTCCACTTACAGGGAAATATTCCTGGTCATCAATTCAATACGTTAACATATTAAGAGAGAATACATATTGAAAGGTTTATTTTTCCAGTTTATAACCCCAGTTTGTTGGTAGTCTCACAACAAGACAGTTGCCAAATGAAGTCTCTAATCTTCAGGTTTAGAATTTAGAAGGGTTGGAGAATGTAAATGCATTTTGGAGATGGAATATTTACTTTGCTTCAAAAAAAGCTTACGCTGAGTGCAATAAGTCAGTCACAAAAGCACAAATATTGTATGATCCTACTTATGTGAAATATCTAGGATAAGCAAATATGTAGAGACCAAAGTTTATTAGTGATTATCAGTGGTGGAAAGAAGGGGGAAACAGGAAGCCGTTGCTTACCCATTGCCATCAAGTCAACTCTGACTCATAGTGACCATATAGTGCAGAGTAGAACTGCCCCACAGGGTTTCCAAGGCTGGAATCTTTATCGAAACAGATTGCCCCATCTCTGCCCCGCAGGGTTTCCAAGGCTGGAATCTTTATCGAAACACATTGCCCCATCTTTCCCCCATGGAGTGGTTGGTGGGTTTGAACTGCCAACCTTTCAGTTAGCAGCTGAGCGCTTAACCACTGCACCACCAGGGCTCCTAGCTATTGCTTAGGGAGTACTAACCTTCTATTAAAGGTGATGGCAAAATTTGGAAATGGATAGTGTTGATGGTTACGCAACATGATGAATGTAAATAATGCCACTGAATTGTACCTGCAACATTTTTTGAAATGGCAAATATTTTGTTATATATTTACTTACCAGAATTTAAGAAGGAAAAAAAAAAAAGCCTGTTCCAAGGAAACTTCAGCAAAGAAACACTTTATATCATTTATGATTTAAAAGAAAGGAACAGTTGTAGTTCTGCTTTCTTTGTCTTCCTAATGCATTTTGAAATGGGAGCAGTGTGTAATCAAATCTTTGAGTATATGGCCAGGAGGATGAGCAGGCCACAAATACTTCAATACTTTCAGTACAAAGATTGCAATGACAGGACCATGAAGTGTGTTATTATGGATATCATCTGTCTCCCTGGCTTCAGGGCTAAGAGGCCTTTCACACTCACAGGAGAACTGAGTAAACAGTGGATAGAAATAGCTACTCATAAACCCATTGCCATCAAGTCGATTCCAACTCATAGCAACCCTATAGGGCAGAATAGAACTGCCCCATAGAGTTTACAAGGAGTGGCTGGTGGATTTGAACTGCCAACTATTTAGTGAGTAGCCTGAGCTTTTAACCACTGCACCAGGGCTAATTCCTAGGTAGAATTAGCTCAGTATCACCCTTAACTTACTTAAACTCACTGCTATCAACTCATGGAAACCTCACATGTTACAGAGTAGAACAACTCCATAGATTTTTCTTGGCTGTAATCTTTATGGAAGGAGATCACCAGGCTTTTCTTCTGCAGTGCCAATGAGTGGGTTCAAACCATCAGCCTTTTGGTTGGTAGCCAAATGCAAACCCTTTGTGTTGCCCAGAGACATTCAACTTGCTTAAAAAAAAAAACCCATTGCCACTGAGTCAATTTCAACTCATAGGACAGGGTAGAACTGCCCTGTAGGGTTTCCAAGGAGCAGCTGGTGGATTCGAACTGCTGACCTTTTGGTTAGCAGCTGAGCTCTTAACCACTGTGCTACCAGGTTGCTTAGATGATTGCACTTATCCCAGCACTGTCTTTCAGTGTCTTTCAGCCTGTGCCTCAGTCACTTTCCTTTCAGTCCTTCAATTCTCACCTTTGCCAAACAGAAGGAATGGCAAATTATAACCATCTCCTTTACACAACTGAGAGCCCTGGTGGTGTACTGGTTAAGAGCTACAATGAGCTACAGCTGCTAACCAAAAGGTCAGCAGTTCAAATCCACCAGCAATTCCTTGGAAACTCTATAGGGCAGTTCTACTCTGTCCTATAGGGGTCGCTATGAGTTGGAATCGACTCGATGGCAATGGTTTGCTTTTTTTTTTTTTTCGTTTACACCATTGGAAGCAAGGTATGGTTTTTCTGAGATCTTATGAGTTAGAAGAAGGAGAAATAAGGTGTCAGCTCAATGCATAGTCATGAGAAGATAAAATTGTTATGACAATTTTGTGCTTGTATAGCACTTTTGAAAGATCCCTCAAGGGTTACATGAAGAAGGAATAAGGCTCTATGACTGTGCCCAGAAGAGTCAGGAGTATCACTGGCATGTGAATCAATCTGAGAACCATAAAAAACATGTTTAAATCTAAAATATACGTGCTCATGTAATAACCATGAGTTCTATAACTAGAGCTGGTATTGTGCTAAAGGCTTTGCATATATTAGCTTGTTTTACCCTAATAACTACTCTATGAGGTAGATACTAGAAAGAAACTGATGACCAGAGAGATTAAGGAACTTGTTCAAGGACATATAAATAGTAAATAGACAGTCAGGATTCAAACCCAGCTTTGCTGACATTGAAGTTCCTGAACAACAACATTGTGAACACCAATGCTGTATGAGGACAGCATTTACAGAAAGATGGCCTTCTTCGTCCTGTTATTGCCCTTGTCTGTCTTGCTTTTTGTGGTCTAATGGACTGTAAGCTTGGTGAGGTCAGGAATTGCATCTGTCATATTTTCAACTGCATCCCAGCACTGAGAACAGTGCTTACCACATAGTAGGTGCTTGATGGTATTTGTGGAATGAATGAATGAATGAATATCTTGCCTTCCTTGATGACTTTCAATTGAAAAATATTTTGGAACGGTTGGATCTAAATGTGAAGAAGACTTAGGAATTCTTCAACCAATTAATTTCATGTATATTTTCCTTTTCACATACGTGTAAGAGTGACATATACTAAAAATCTATGTCTGAATAAATCTAAAACAGAACATTTTCTTTGTCATAAGAAAGCAGTGTGCGTAGTTTATTTAGTAGTGTTTTTTACTGATTTGTGGTACATGCAACAATGGTGTCTCTTCTAATTGATTCTTAGAGTCTCTGACTCATTATCCTCACAGTAGTGAGAACACTTTTTTTTAACTTAAATCAGTTGTTTTCTCTCTTCTGTTCATCACCCCTAAGTAGCTTCTCATTTCACTTAGAATGTACTACAAAATCCTTACCATGGTCTATGCAGCCCTGTGTGACTGGTCCTTTCTCTGATCTTAGCCTGTGCCCTTCCCCCAAGCCAGCTTCTCCTCCAACATGCCAGATACGTCTTTGCTTCATCACTTTTGCACTTCCTGTTCCCTCAATCTAGATTTGCTTTTCTCACAGATGTTCCTAAGACTCCTATCATTCTGATCTCTGTTCAACTGTCACTTTAGCAGAGTCCATTCCTGATCATTCTCTATACCCATCACCCTCTATCTTCTGGGGCTTGTTGCTACCTTCTATGATATGTTTGTTTCTGAATTGTCTCCTCCCTATCCCCAGACCCATACTAGAGTGGAAGTTCCATCAGAGCAGAGACCAGGTCTGTTTTGCTCACTCCTGCACGTCTAGTGTCTAGAACAATGTTTGGCGCAGAAGTTTCTAAATAAAGCCTTGTTGGATGAGTTAGTGAATGGATGAGTGAATGGATTGATAGGCCTTCTCTAAGATCAGCGCAGGCCTGGTGGGAACGGCTGCACAAGAGTGGGGCACTATGGGTATATTTTTGGGTGGGTATATCATTTAGAAGGCCAGAGGGTGAATAACTTTGTACCTGAGGAAAAGAATTCAGGGTCATAATTCAGAAATTCAAGCTCATAATCAGGTTCACTGGGCACTAAGAATAGTAGATGAGGTTAAAAAAAAAAATATCAGGAGCTGCATAGCTATAGTCAGGTTGCAGAATAAATATGGTAATGAGGTATGAGGGTCTCTATCTGAAAGCTCAAAACTTATTTCTCTTGAGCACTGATTGGGTTGGGGAAAGGCAGCTGTATCTTGTTCATTAGGGTAAACAACTCCACAATTTATACCCCAAGTTTATTCTACTACCCTTTGGTCTCTAAGCCTCCTCTTTTCTCTCAGAAATAGGTACAAAGTCCTATTATTTTGCAGACATTCTTGATAGGGGACTTCTGCTAATAATATCTTGCAGTTTCAAAATATTCTTCTATACTCAGATTTTGACGCTGGGGTTGGGATTCTAGAAACCATATTTTTTGTTTTGTCAACCAATGCTTTCAGTGCAGCTTGGACCTCTTCTTTCAGTACCATCTGTTCTTGATCATATGCTACCTCTTGAAATGGTTGAACATTGACCAATTCTTTTCGGTACAGTGACTCTGTGTATTCCTTCCATCTTCTTTTGATGCTTCCTGAATCATTTAATATTTTCCCCCTAGAATCCTTCAATATTGCAACTGGAGGCTTGAATTTTTTCTTCAGTTCTTTCAGCTTGAGAAATGTCAAGCGTATTCTTCCCTTTTGGTAGTTTTCTACCTCCAGGTCTTTGCACATGTCATTATAATACTTTACTTTGTCTTCTTGAGGCACTCTTTAAAATCTTCTGTTCAGGTCTTTTACTTCATCATTTCTTCCTTTTGCTTTAGCTACTAGATGCTCAAGAGCAAGTTTCAGAGTCTCTTCTGACATCCATTTTGGTCTTTTCTTTCTTTCCTGTCTTTTTAATGACCTCTTGCTTTCTTCATGTACAATATCCTTGATGTCATTCCACAACTCACCTCCATGCATTTGTCAGTTTATTGTACTGTGGGGGCTTGCATGTTGCTGTGCTGCTGGAAAGCTATGCCACTGGTATTCAAATACCAGCAGGGTCACCCATGGCAGACAGTTTCAGCTGAGCTTCCAGACTAAGACAGACTAGGAAGAAGGACCCAGTGGTCTACTTCTGAAAAGAATTAGCTAGTGAAAACCTTATGAATAGCAGTGGAACATGTCTGATATAGTGCCGGAAGGTGAGCCCCTCAGTTTGGAAGGCACTCAAAAGACGACTGAGGAAGAACTGCCTCCTCAAAGTAGAGTTCCCCTTAATGATGTGGATGGAGTCAAGCTTTCGGGACCTTCATTTGCTGATGTGGCAAGACTCAAAATAAAAAACAGCAGCAAACA
This sequence comes from Trichechus manatus latirostris, assembly GCF_000243295.1. NCBI lineage: Eukaryota > Metazoa > Chordata > Mammalia > Sirenia > Trichechidae > Trichechus > Trichechus manatus. Next base: position 3,640,558 of record NW_004444073.1, read on the forward strand.
TCCATTAACAATTGAAATGTGGAACGTATGAAGTACGAATCTAGGAAAATTGGAAATCGTCAAAAATGAAATGGAAACACATAAGCATCGATATCCTAGGCATTAGTGAGCTGAAATGGACTGGTATTGGACGTTTTGAATTGGACAATCATATGGTCTACTATGCTAGGAATGACAACTTGGAAAGGAATGGCGTTGCATTCATCATCAAAAAGAACATTTCAAGATCTATCCAGAAGTACAATGCTGTCAGTGATAGGATAATATCTATAGATAGGCCTACAAGGAAGGCTAGTTAATATGACTATTATTTTACTCACCAACCACTAAAGCCAAAGATGAAGAAATTGAAGATTTTTACCAACTTCTGCAGTCTGAAATTCATCAAACACGCAATCAGGATGCATTGATAATTACTGGTAATTAGAATGTGGAAGTTGGAAACAAAGGATTGGTAGTTGGAAAATATGGCCTTGGTGACAGAAACAATGCCGGATATCACATGATAGAATTTTGCAAGACCAAGAACTTATTCATTGCAAATACCTTTTTTCAACAACATAAGCCACGACTATACACGTGGACCTCACCAGATGGAAAACATAGGAATCAAATCTACAACATCTGTGGACAGAGATTATGGAAAGGCTCAATATCAACAGTCAGAGCAAGGCCAGAGGCCAACTGCAGAGCAGACCATCAATTGCTCATATGCAAGTTCAAGCTGAAACTGAGGAAAATTAGAACAAGTCCAGAAGAGCGAAAGTAAGACCTTGAGTATATCCCACCTGAATTTAGAGACTGTCTCAAGAATAGACTTGTCACGTTGAACGTTAATGACCAAAGACCAGACGAGTTGTTTGTTGCATAAAACCCCGTTGCTGTCGAGTCGATTCTGACTCATAGCGAACCTATAAGACAGAGTAGAACTGCCCCACTGGGTTTCCAAGGAGCACCTGGTGGATTCGAACTGCCCATCTTTTGGTTAGCAGCCATAACTCTTAACCACTATGCCACCAGGGTTTCCATTTATTGTATAGGCCTGTCTAATCATTGGCTGAAGGGTGAACCTTAGGAGTGACCTCAGTACCGTTTTCTCAGAAATTTTGATCCCAATTCTTTAGGACCTCTCCTCTAAGCTCCTAAGTTTTAATAATTCTAACTCGAGGTGTCCTCCCAACTCTAAGTATGTTACTACTTCCTTCAGTTACAACGTCTATAATACCTCAGTGTCTCTTATTTGCATTTTAAGTTCACCAATACCTTATTAACTATTCTTTGTTTTAAATTATCTGTATAAAATCAACTGGTGTGGGCACTGTCTCCTGAGAGGGCATTGACTGAGACAGGTCTACAACAAGGATCAATGGTTGATTAATGGAGAAGTGAGGGTTTCTCTGCTGGACTCATTCTACTACCATTGCAGGTTACCATCAGAATTATTCCCCCAAGATCTACATTCTGATACTATTCTAACACTATGGACAGTGTTTTTCTTTTTTTTTTGGTGGGGGGGAGTGGGGATAAAATTAAAAACTAAAGAATAGACTAGCTGTTATAAAATAAATGATATTGATCTATGAAAACCATAAAATAGAATTGTCTGAATTATAGAGGTTAACATAATTATAAAAAATAAAACAAATGTGGAAAGAATTTTTAAAGGAGTTGATTCATGATATAATGTTGAAAGAGAAAAAGGAATCAGATATTATATATCTTATTATATCAATTGTATCTTGGCATACGAAAGGGTAAGGAGTAAAAATATGTTGAACATTTTGTCTGATGGTCAACACTAATAGACACAATTTTATACTTCATATTGTTAGAAAAAAACTTTTTTTCTAAAATAAAGGCTTTAAACATGATATAGATAGCACATCTTTACATTATATAGACAAAGAGCTGGAAATCTAGTTTCTCTTTTCTTAAACATGGAAACACAATTATCCTTTTATTAGTTAAAATCATTAGTGGTATATATTTATTTCAGAATAACTAGAAGATACGGATAAAACAAAAATATTATCACTTGAGTAATGCTACCATTAATGTCTTGGTGTGTACTTGGCAGACATTTTTCTACGTGCTTATGCATGTATGTAGGTGTCCCTGTGTGGTGCAAATCGCTAACTCACGTAGCTGCTAAACAAAAGGCTGAAGTTTCAAGTTCACCCAGAGGTACCTCAGGAGAAAGACCTGACATTCGGCTTCTGAAAAATCAATCACTGACAACCCTATGGAACACACTTCTACTCTGACACCCATGGGGTCACCATGAGGCGAGTTGACTTGACAACAACTGGTATGCATGTATGTATTTACTTGGACACTATACTTGTTTATAAAGTGTTTATAACCTGTTTATTTAAGATAGATTATAAATATATTCCCTTCATCAATAAATATTACATAATTGTTATGTCAGATTTTACTCTTAGATCTATTTGCTGTCAGATCTGTGCACTACCCTCTCTTTTATTGCTCTGAATTTCAAAAAATTAAGTTTCCCAGACTTCCTTGCCTGTAATTTTCAGGTGGATTCAGCCAATGTGAGGAACTGGTGGAAGACTGGAGAAAATAAGCCAAAGTATTTCTCTCCCTTTGTCTGTGCTCTGAGTGTCACTTCCGACAGAAGTGACAGAAGTGTCACAGTCTTCTCAAGACCGCTTTGTTGTTGCTAGTTGCCGTTGAGTGGATTCTGACTCATGACAACCTTAAGTATAACACAATGAAACGTTGCCCGGTCCTGTGCCATATTCATGATCATTGGTCTGTTTGAGTCTGTTGTGGCTATTGTGTCGATCTATCTCACTGAGGATTTCGCTGACCCTCTACTTTACCAAAGTGCTTTTCTTTGTGATTGGTCTTTCCTGATCATATGCCCAAAGTAAGTGAGCTAAAGTCTTGCTATCTTCTTTTCTAAGGAGCATTCTGGTTGTATTTTTTCTAAAAGAGATTTGTTCGTTCTTTTGGAAGTCCATGGTATAGCAAATACCCTTTGCCAACACCATAGTCTGAGGACAGCAGGACATCCCTTTTCTCTAGGCTGTCAGGTTCCTCTGGGGCCTGGCTCAGGTTCCTACTGGACTCCAGCTCCCACAGGAAAGCCTCAGCCACGTGATAAAAATGTTTTGGTACTTACTAGTCTAGCATGTTATTTTTCTTCCATATGTACTTTAGAAAAAGTTTGTCGTTAAAACTAATTCATTGATATTGTGATTAAAATAGTTTTATAGGTTAATTTGAGTTAACCAGAAGACTTTCTAACCAAGAAAATCTTGTTTCTTCCATATACACATATTTTCTTGTTAGGTATTTTAGTAAGGCCTTACAGTATTTTTGCATTTTCTTTTTGTTAAATTTATTCCTTGGTATTAACTATATTTAAGTACTGTCGTAAATTGGATTTTGTATAGTTACTGATGGTGTATTGATTTGGTACATTGCTTTTTAATTAACAAACTTACTGAATTCATGTGTTATTTCTATAGTTATCTAGTTGGATTTTTGTAAGTTTTATAGGTATAAAATGACAGCATATGAAAATAATGTTAATTTGATTCCTCTTTTCTAGTATTTGTAGGGCTCAATTTTATCTTTCCATTCTTCTCTTGCTTTTTGGTAGGAGAAAAATCTTGTTTCCAAAATATCCAAACAATATTAAATAATTCAGTTGTAGAAACTACTTTTTGTCATTCTTGACTTCAGTAGGATTTTTTTTTTTGGGGAAGCATTTATTCTGATTACTCAGAATGGTCTCTTCTTTGGAACCATTGAATATTTTCATAGGTTTGAAGCTTTTACTCTATTTACTCATTCTTATAGAGAGTTATCATAGCTAATTTGTTCCAGTGTTAGAGGCTGAGGTGGATTCAGTTAGAGATTTTTATATTCCTGTTCAAAGATATTAGTCTCAGACAAAGGGAAAAGGCAATATTCTCGCTGTGTCTGTTTTATTTTGTGAGGAAAGAGGCCAGATTGCCTGTGAAATGTAGGAAGGTGTTACAATGGCGAGCATTTGCAGGCTACAGAGTACATCCCCCACGTGTGGGGCAACTGTCAGTTATCTGGGTATATGCTCTAATAAATTCTTGAGATGATAAGTCAGGTGCTACACGGGAAAGAAGAGTTTGGGAAGCCATGCAAGTAACTGGTTTATTATACTCACGGTTCCCAGAGGGGAATACAACATGACACGCAGAGCCACATGGGAGCAGGAAGGGGTGCAGGGCAACTGCAATGGGAAAGCAGGAGAAAGCAAGCAAGGAACGGTGCACAGCTGCCTTTATTGGGTTGTCAGAATGGGGTTAAGCAGTTAGCTGTGCTGGTCAGGGTGGGGTTAAGCAGTAAGCTGTGCTCGACTGCTAACCAAAAGGTTGGAGGCTCGAATCGACCCAAAGGTGCCTCAGAAGGAAAGCCTGGTGATCTCCCTCTGAAAACTCAGCTATTGAAAACTCTATGGAGCACAGTTCTGCTCTGATACACATAGAGTTACCATGAGTCAGAATTGACTCAATGGTAGCTGGTTTTGTTTTTGGTATTCTTTATAGAAGAGCTTTTATGTTTTTCCTTTCTATCTCTGTCTCTTTTAATTTGTGGGAGAGGTGGTATCACTATGGATGCAGGAATGTTTATTTATTCAATATGCGATAAACCACTATAGTCAATTCTTTTTGATGCTTACGTTGTCCTGAAGTTGGCTTTGTGACTTCTTTTAATCTGACTCTTGGCTCCTTTTGATATGGCCCCATTAGTGTTTGAGTGTTTTCTTGCTTTCTGCCACAATAAGATATACCAGGCTCACCCTGTACTTTACCTGTCCCAGACCTGGAATCAGCCATTCTCCAAGGAGTTTTATTTGTTTTAAGGTAAGTGGTATGATCCGAGCACTAAGTGTACTCATTGCTACCAGGATGTAATTGCTTCTAGATCCTTTTAGATGACAGAGATAGGAAATAAAAATCATGAGTGCAAAATGATACTCCTAATATGGAGTTAACATTACAGTTTTATCTTGAATTTTTGTATTTGTATGTGTTTCTTTTCTCTTATATTGAAATCTTATTTTCTAATAATGTCAATACATTTATTTCTTTGTTTTAACCTACTATATATATATATAATTGTTTTATAACACCACAAAAAAGCCTGACCTTGGCTTAATAAGAATTAAGCCTGAGTTAAGTTTAGGCTTTCTTTGCAGTTCGTTTTGCTCTTGGAATACAACATATCATACTAAGGCTGTACAGTCAGAGCACCGGTGCAAGAGTTATTTGAAATACTTATTTTTGTTGGGTGGTTTTGTTATTTGATGTAAGTGTTTCATTTGTTTTTGCTTCTGCTCAGTTTTATAATTTGCCCTTTTTTTCCTTTTTGCATTTATTTTATTATTTGAATACATATACTACATTCATGCAGTTTGGAGGTCAAACTACAAGAAAGAATATAATCAGACTGGAAACCCTGGTGGCATCGTGGTTAAGAGCTATGACTGCTAACCTAAAGTCAGTAGTTCGAATCCACCAGGCACTCCTTGAAAACCCTATGGGGCAGTTCTATTCTGTCCTATAGGGTCACTATGAGTCAGAATCGACTTGATGGCAATGGGTAATAAGTATGATCAGATTATATCCCTGTTGTTGTTACCTGCTGTCAAGCCAGCCCTTGACTTATGGCGACCGCATGGACAACAGAACAAAACGATACCTGGTCCTCCACCATCCCCATGATCAGTGGTGGATCAAACCAGATTACCCCTAGAGGCAATCATTTTCATAAGTTTCTGGCTCTCATTTCTGCATTGTATTTTTCAAAATAAACATATATATTTAATTCTTGTTTCCTAATAACAATATATTAATTTATTTTCCTTTTTTACACAAAAGATGGCGTGCTATCTGCTTAAAAGCATTGTTTTATAATTTTTTTAACTTAAAAATTTAGCCATCATAGAAAACAGTGTGGAAGTTCCTCAAAAAGCTAAAAATAAAACTACCGTATGACCCATCAATTACACTCCTAGGTGTATGCCCAAAAGACTTGAAAGCAGAGACGCAAACCGAGACTTGTACACCAATGTTCACTGCAGCACTACTCACAATAGCCGAAAGGTGGAAACAACCTAAATGCCCATCAACAGATGAATGGATAAACAAAATGTGGTACATACATACACTGGAATACTACTCAGCTAGTAGGAGAAATGAAGTCTTGATACATGCTATAATATGAATGGAGCTGGAAGACATTATGATAAGTGAAATTAGTCAACTGCAAAAGGAAACTATTGTATGACCTCACTTATATAAAAAGACAAGAAAAGACAAATGTATAATCAACAAAGTATTAGTGTTTACCAGGGGTGAGAGGGAAGAGGAAGGGAGGTTAATATTGATGGAAATATTGTATTAATTAAGGGTAGGGTTGCACAGCTGGTTATTATAATTGCCATCAGTAAACTGTGCACCTGTAAAAAGCTGAGTTGGCAAAAGTTGTGTGATAGATGTATTTATAACAATGACAACAACAACGACAAAAAAGAAGAGTAGCTGCTGAGGCTGCTTATGCACAACCAAATACCTGATGGGATTTGGTTCCTTGGTTTGGAGGTTTAGAGTCATGGTTTCATGGAACATCTCTGTTAACTGGCCTAATAACATGTATGGTGCTTCTGTTCTACCTCCTATTTTGTTACATAGTGCCTGGTATCTTAAAATCTTGCAAGTGGCCATCCAAGGCACAACTTGTCTGTATTCACCTGGAGCAACAGAGGAAGAAGGAAAGTCAGGAATAGAAGGATATGGAATGTGTGGTTAACTGCCTCCATGAACAACAGCTTCCTTTGCCATGAGACCAGAAGAAGTGGATGGTGCCCACCTACCGTTACTGAACATTTTGATCAAAGATTCGATAGAAGAATCCTGATCAAAAGGGAAAAAATGTAGCACAGAATTTCAAATTCTAATGGACTCCAGACTTCCTAGAGCCATGAAGTTTGGCTGAACCCCTGAAAGTATTGCCCTGAAATAATCTTTAAACCTTAAACCAAAATTAACCCCTAAAGTCTTCTTAAAACTAAACAACTACAGTTTAGCTTGACTAGTAAAAAATGGTTGCTTTGAGAATTATGCTTTTTTTTGAGAACTATATGGGATCCAGTTGACAACAGCAACTTGAAATATTATATAGGAACCTTAGAGGGCAGTGAATTTATGTTAGTGGAGGAGGAACAACTCAGAAAAGGAGGGGAGAATGGTTGCACAACTCAAAGAATATAATCAATGTCACTAAATGGGACATGTAGAAACTGTTGAATTGGTTGGTGTATGTTTTGCTGTGTATATTCTCAACAACAAAATAAATGAAATTAAAAAAAATTATCCTGGAAACCACTCTATAGCAGTTCATAGAAATCATATTCCTGTTTAATAACCACATTATAATCCATTTTGTGAATGTGCTATAATTTATTCAAAGAGCCCTTCATTGGTAATCATTGAGTTATTTATAATATTTTGTTATTCACATAATGTCACAATTAATAATTTTTCATATTTGTGAAGATATATTTTCAGGGTAGAGTCCTAGAGGTAGGATTGCTACAAAATGCATATGTACGTTTGTTAAATATTTCCAAATTGTCCTCCACAGGCAACAATGACTTCTCAACATTTCCCTTTTAATTACCAGGACACTGCAGTTTCTGTGTTTTTCTCCTGAGTCTTACTTTTTTATTGTCCACCAAAGATGGTCCTCTCTTCTAGATATACCCTCCATCCATTCATTCAATAAACATCTGTTGGACCTAATGCTAGGTACAAGTATTTGAGAGATGAACAAGGCACAGATCCTGCTTTTAAAGAGCTTACAGTGTGATGCAGAAAGTTACCTAAAAACTGATACTGAACCATAACGAGTGATATGTTGATAGAAATATAAACAAAGTATTGTAGGAGTCTATGTGGGATCTAGATTGGGTTTGTTGAGGAAGGCTTTGAAGAGAAGTAATCTCAGTGCAGTGGTTAAGAACTTGGCTGCTAACCAAAAGGTTGACAGTTCAACTCTACCAGCTGCTCCTTGGAAACCTTTTGGGGCAGTTCTGTTCTGTCCTTTCAGGTCATTATGAGCTGGAATCGACTCGATGGCAATGGGTTTGGTTTTGGTTTGGAATCTTTAAGATGGCTCATGTAGGAAGTGAGGAAGGGCAAATAGATGAACAGCACCAAAAGGCAGGACATTGTTGTGGAGCCTGGTGCACTGAGGGCCTGGTGAGAAGGTCAGTAAGATTGAATACCAGGTGTGTGAGAGGAGAAGTTATAAGACTGGCCAGGTAGCTGCAGGTAAGCTCATGAAAGATTTTGTATACCAACATGAGGATTTTGATTTTTATCTCACAAGGCAAGAAGAAAATGGGATATAATTAATGTTTACATGAATGAGTATCTACTATATTCCAAATACAATGCTAGGCAGCTGCTGAAGCTATAAAGTCAAAGATACAAAGATATAAAGTCAAGAAGCTCAGAGGTATACCACTGAGTATACCACTGAGTAGATAATGCACAGGGTAATATGGAAGCACAAAAAGAAGACAATAAACTCTATCTTTCTCATACCTTCTCTTGTTCTTGAATTCCCCATTTTCTTGAAGTGGTTTAAGTTACAAACCTAGGAGTCATCCGTGGCACCTTCTATTTGTCAACCTCCACATCCAATTTATTACCATGTCTTAATGATTTTGCCTTCAAAATGGATCTCAAACTTTTCCTTTTCCATTGTCCTCGCCTTAATCATAGCTAAACTATCAGTTTCCCTGCTTTAACTCTTTCCCAACCCCCCACCCATGGTCAGAGGGAACATCTTTCACATAAATCTGACCATTCCAGCTTGGTTCTCCAAACTCTTACATCTTCCCATTGCACTTTGAATAAAGCCTCAAAGACTTAACATGTCCTATAAGCATATAAAATCTGGTCCCTTCCCAACCTTCCAGTTCATCGTGAACCACTTGCCTTCTTACTTACCTTGCTTGGGTTTCTTTCAGCTTCTGTGTTATATAAGCCTCTTTTCTACCTCAAGGCACTTGTACATGCTGTTCTCTGTCTGGAGCAACCTTCCTCCCTCACCTCTTCTCATGGTTGCCTCCCCCTCAGACCTGAAGTCTTTAGGTACATGTTATTTCCTCCAGGAGATCTTCACTAACACCTAATTTACATTAAGTTCTACTGCTTTACTTTCTCAAAGTAGCGTGTACTTTTCCTACATGTCTAGTGGGAAAGAATTGCTCAATCTTACTGATTGTAAGAAATGTCATGTCCCTATTATTTTCTAAAGCAAATATACTATACTGTAGTTCCAGGTTCCCATTTATCAGGAAGTGGAGCTTATTTAGTCTGGAAAATTGGGGAAGGGCTCTGTTTCCTTGGACTGTGTTGTCAGACTGGCTTCTTCTGCTAAATGAGGACCATTGTTGAGGGCTGTCCTCCACGAACTCCTGGACCAGAAATGGACTACAGATGTGCCTCTCCATCACCCAAAGGTTTGGTTACCAGAAGCTTTACCTGGATGCCAGGTCCTTGGAACTCAGTGTGTATACCCCAGAGTTATCACACAGCCATCACAATTGGTCTTACTACTGAAGAAATATAACTTTGAGGAAGGATTCTGGTTTCTATCACACAGAAACATGAAGCTGCACCTCAATCCCCACTATACTCCATGAATTCAATTCCAACTTCCATTTTGGGATACTCCCCTCTTTTTTGTGGGGCCAGCCTTGCATCTCCCATCTTCATTTTAGATAATCTATACTAATACGTTGATATCTCTACACCTGTGTTGTACAGCATTGTAGCCACTAGTCATATGTGTCTACTGAGACCTTGAAATGTGGCTTGTCCAAATTAAGATGTGGTATGAGTGTAAAATACACACTGGATTTTGAAAACTTGATATAAGAATGTAAAACGTATCTTTAATAATTTTATCTTAATTACATGTTATAATAATAACATTTTTGATATTGGGTTAAATAAAATACAATATCAAAATTTATTTCACTTTTTTCTTTATCATTTTTTAATGTGTTTACTAGAAAATTTTAAACTACATATGTAACTTATATTTCTATTGGACAGTGTTGGTCTAGACCTTCCAGAACAGAGGACAAGGCTCCCCATTCGGCAGCTCCACCTTCAGGGTATAGGAACCCTAATCTACATTACACAAAACATGGCTGTCTTTCTCTAAGAGGAGAAGGAAAATAACCTTTATATTTTTGCTTAACTAGTGATGTGATTAGATTGGGCCCACCAGTTTAATTCAAGACAATCTTTTTCTCTGAAGGTAGGTAAACAATTACATCTGCAAAGTCTCTTTTGTGTATAGGAACATATTCACAGGGTCCAAGGATAAGGATGCAGACATCTTTTGGGAACCATTCTGACTACATTAGGTTCTAAGTTTACCCCTATCTTCATTGGGTAAAGAGATGGTGGTGCCCTTTCACTTAGCATATCATTTAATTCTTTCAACAATTCTCTAAACTAGATATGTATTCCCTTATTACCAACAAAAAATAAGAATCTAATGATGGGACTAACAAATAAATAATTTATAAATAATAATGATAATAATGCTGTGTGCTATGGAAAGTAAGTTCTTGGGGTTGACTCAAACATCAAGAGTGGTTTGATCTAGGGTGGTTTGAAAGAGTGCGGCTGTGATGAAAAGTCCAGAATTATCTTTACCTAAGGATAGGAAATATTTATGGCTAGGAAAGCAATTGCATCAGTCAGCAAAGCAAAGCCAAAAATAGGGGACTGGATAATGAGGTCACAAGCAGGCGAGTTGAGGGCAAGAAAGGAAGGTTCAAGGAATAGATTAAGGCTCAGCACTGAAACTGTGAATGGAGAATGTGTGTCAGAGCATGACCTTTACAAGGTGCCTCATAAGGGGAAGAAGGAGCCCACAATGGTTAAGCGCTTGGCTGTTAACCAAAAGGTCAGTTATTCAAGCCACCAGCTGCTCTGCGGAAGAAAAGACCTGGCTATCTATTGCCATAAACATTACAGCTTAGGAAGCCTTATGGGGCATTTCTACTCTTCCCTATGGGGTTGCAATGAGTTGGAATTGACTTGACAGCAAACAACAAGAACAAGTAAGGGGAAGGAGTGGTGGGTGCAAAGCCTCAAAGGTTTAAAGCCTAACCTTTCAGAATTACGGAGAACTTTATCTCAGGGCATCTTTTGCAGAAGCGCCTACCTAGCACTTGAAGTAGATGAATTACTTATAGCCTTACTTATAAACAATTCTCTTGGGATGACCCTGGAAATGCCACCCAAATGTTAAAAGTAAACCAATACCCTAAATACTTCAGGAAAAAATTTAAAAATAATATAAACAACAACAACAAAAAATAACAAACACAAAACACTCAAAGCAACTTCTTGAAACAGTCTATGTAAAAGCTCTGTCTCCAGCAGCAAAATTATCTGGATCAAATGGAACCTTTTCTGCATGATATAATCCCTTGCTTCTTAACAATAGCAGAGTGGGATCCATTGTCTAAAACCTCCTAGCCACTATGCTTTCCAAATGTTAAAGGTAAACCAATACCCTAATACCCGATAACCAAGTCCACAAGAGCCAAAATACAAACTTGAGTATATCTCACCTGAATTTTGAGACCATCTCAAGAATAGATTTGATGCATTCGACACTAATGTTGAAAGACCAGATGAGTTGTGGGATGACACCAAGAATATCATACATAAGAAAACAAAGATCAGCAAAAAGACAGGAAAGAAAGAAAAGACCAAAATGGATGTCAGAAGAGGCTCTGAAACTTGCTCTTGAACACAGAGTAGCTAAAGCAAATGGAAGAAATAGTAAGTTGAACAGAAGATTTCAAAGGGCAGCTCAAGAAGACAAAGTAAAGTATTATAATGAAACGTGTAAGGACCTGGAGTAAGAAAATCAAAAGGGAAGAACACGTTCAGCATTTTTCAAACTGAAAGAACTGAAAAAAAATTCAAGCCTCGAGGTGCAATATTGAAGGATTCTATGAGCAAAAATATTGAATGATGCAGGAAGCATCAAAAGAAAATGGAAGAAATACACAGAGTCACCATACCAAAAAGAATAGGTCGATGCTCAACCATTTCAGGATGTAGTATATGATCAAGAACCGATGGAACTGAGGAAGAAGTCCAAGCTGCACTGAAGGCATTGGCAAAAAAACAAGGCTCCAAGAATTGATGGAATAACAATTGAGATGTTTCAACAAATAGATGCAATACTGGAAACCCTCACTTCTCTATGCCAAGAAATCCAGAAGACAGCTACCTGGTCAACCGACTGGAAGAGATCCATATTTGTACACATTCTAAGGAAAGGCGATCCAACAGAATGCAGAAATTATTGAACAATATCATTAGTATCACATGCAAGTAAAATTTTGCTGAAGATTAACAGTTGCAGCAGCATATCGACAGGGAACTGCTAGAAGTTCAAGCCGGATTCAGAAGAGGACGTGGAATGAAGGATATCATTGATGATGTCAGGTGGATCTTAGCTGAAAGAAAAGAATACCAGGAAGATGTTTACCTGTGTTTTATTGACTATGCAAAGGCATTTGACTGTGTAGATCATAACAAATTATGGATAACATTGAGAAGAATGGGAATTCCAGCACACTTAAGTGTGCTCATGTGGAACCTGTACATGGGCCAAGGCGTAGTTTTTCTAGCAGAACAAGTGATATTGCATAGTTTAAAATCAGGAAAAGTGTGTATCAGGGTTGTATCCTTTCACCATATTTATTCAATCTGTATGCTGAGCAGGTAATCCAAGAAACTGGATTTATATGAAGAAGAACATGGCATCAGGATTAGAGGAAGACTAATTAACAACCTGCATTATGCAGATAACACAACCTTGCTTGCTGAAAGCAAAGAGGACTTGAAGCACTTAAATGATGAAGATCAAAGACTACAGCCTTCAGTATGGATTACACCTCAACATAAAGGAAACAAAAATCCTCACAACTGGACCAATAAGCACCGTCATGATAAGTGGAAAAAAGATTGACGTTGTCAAGGATTTCATTTTACTTGGATCCACAATCAGTGCTCATGGAAACAGCAGTCATGAAATCAAACAATGTATTGCATTGGGCTAATCTGTTGAGGGGGGAAATAAAAAACAAACCCGTTGCTGCCAAGGTGATTCCGACTCATAGCGACCCAATAGGACAGAGCAGAACGGCCCCATAGGGTTTCCAAGAAGCGACTGGTGGATTTGAACTGCTGAACCTTTGGTTAGCAGCCAAGCTTTTAACCACACTGTGCCACCAGGGCTCCATCTGTTGTGAAAGACCTCTTTAAAGTGTTAAAAAGCAAAGATGTCACTTTGAGGATGAAGGTATGCCTGGCCCAAACCGTGATGTTTTCAATTGCCTCATATGCGTGTGAAAGCTGGACAATAAATAAGGAAGACTGAAGAAGAAGTGATGCCTTTGAGTTATGGTGTTGGCGAAAAATGTTGAATATACCATGGAATGCCAGAAAACGAACAAATTTGTCTTAGAAGAAGTACAGCAAGTATGCTCCTTAGAAGAGAGGATGGCAAAGCTTCATCTCACATATTTTGCACATGTTATCAGGAATGACCAGTCCCTGGAGAAGGACATCATGCTTGGTAAAGCAGAGGGTCAGTGAAAAAAAAGACCCTCAGTGAGATGGATTGACACAGTGGCTGCAACAATGCGCACAAACGTAGCAACCACTGTGAGGATGGTGCGGACCGGGCAGAGTTTCATCCTGCTGTAGATACAGTCGCTATGAGTTGGAACCAACCTGATAGCACCTAACAACAACAATGCCCTAAATATTTAATGGGGAAAAATATAGACAACAGCTATAAATAGCAACTAACAAGGGCTTCTCTTCTCCACTGGACACACATTTCCTGGAGCTAAAGGTAGCAGGTGGGAATCTGAATCCTTGACTGACATGCCAGGATCTTACTTGGTGCCTTTCCCACTAGACAGGAAAATTAATTCTAGCTAATCATCTTCCTAATCAGCAAAGTGACTCTCTCATCAAAATTGTTAAACAGCATATTTTCAAATAAATTGATGACTGAAGAATGAGAGAAACTGGACTCTTCTGGAATGCGGAGGGAGTGGAGGGAACAAAAAGAAGAATTTTGATTGTGATAGCAAATTTTTATTGTCTGGGGTCATTTTAACTGAGAGACCAGCTGGGTACGAAGAAACAGTGTTTGATCTGGAAGTTCGGGTGCCACACAGGATGAGCTGGGTGACCTAGGACAAGTCATACATCAGCCTCAGCCACACATCCTTATCTGCCAAAATTTGTGCTTGTCTTTCTTCCAACCTGTTCACTTTGGTAAACAAGACTATGGTAGCTTGCAGACACAAACATTAGCTGTATTAATCATATGAAACTGGCAGAACTTAACATAAGTGTCAGTACAGCTTGGGGGCTGATGATAACAGCTCACATATATGGTGTGACTATGTGCTAAAAATTGTTCCAAACCAGAAATTCCTTAACTTTCTCTTTTCATGGCATCCGCGGTGCCTTTGTAATTTTTTTTCGTGGCACCCTAGGCCAAAAGAAATACCCAACATTTCCGTTTATTAAGTAGTTAGGTCTCAACAACTTAATACGTATTTATGTTCTAACAACTTAGTAGTCATTTGAAAAAATAATACGTATAAATTAAAACATACATGCTTTTATTTCATTCTTAAATAACTACAAACCAAAAAATAACCACAATTACTTACAAAGGGGATGTGTGCAGCTGTTGGGCTCTGCACAACTTCTCAAATGCTGGAACAGATTGGATATCCCCTCCCCCCTTTTTCTGTTTCGTGTTGATTTTCATGCGTTCCTTGCCTTTTATCACAGCAATAGCTGAAAACTCAGCTTTGCAAAGATATGCCATCATCAAAAGGACTGCAGTATTATCTAATGTTGAGACTGTGAGCTACCTCGAGTTATTCATTCCCTCCACGTCTTACAAGGTCAGGTATTACCATGTTTCCCTCGATAATTTAAAATATCCTGCCACCTTCTGCAAGTTCACTGTGGTGCCCTGAGGCATCTTGGCACACAGAATGGGAATCACAGTTCTAAGTACTTTAAATGTATTAAGTCATTTAGTCCCCACAACAATCCTGAGATTTATGTACTGTTTCTATTACTATTCCCCATTTTGGGGATGAAGACACTGAGACACAGAGAGGTTAAGAAACTTACCCAAAGTCACACAGCTAGTGGATATGAAGCCAAGCATTTTAACTCTAAAGTCCCTACACTGCACAAGCGCACAGGCTTAGGGGCCGGAAGAGCTAGGTTTGAGTCTTGGCTCCACCTCTTCGGAATCCATGTGGCCTTGAGCCACTGACCCACCTCTCTAGGTCTCAAGCTTATCTGATGAAAGGGTATCATAATAGTTGTCTTTAACAGATGAGACAATAAATGTTATAAACACCTTAGTTTAGTGCCTGGCACAAAGTCATCACTTAAAACTAGTAAATATTTTGATTAGTAATTTTATAGAGGAGTTCATTTACTCATTACGTTCTTTTCCTTTTTTTTCCCATAGAACTTTGTGAGATAGAGGTTAGTTTGATAAAAAACAAACGCGCAAACAAACACTGAGGTAATTCAGAAGACACTGCACTAACGCTGTGATTAATTGTATAAAACCTAGTTCTCTGGGCACGGATCTTTCTGAGGTCCATCCTTTTACTACCCTCCTTCTCACCCACACCTTGGTAAGAGAGGGAAGCATACTGGGCTGTATGGGAGAGGTGCTTCCTGTCGACACGTGATAAGATTCTGAGGGATTGATAGAAAAACATCAAATCCATTGATTAAGAAGCTTTATTATTATTATTTTTTTATGATAGAACGGGAGAGTGAAAAAAGTTATTGAAGAGTCCTTATTACCTGAAAAAATAGAAATAAAGTCACAGTGTGATCTTGGGGGCCATCTTTCTTTTTCATAAGTAAAAAACAAACGGAATCATCTACTAATTAAAACATGAAGATATGAGGGAGAAAGTTGTCCCCTTTCCCTTGCCCAATTTCTTTCTATTCCAAATTCTAAAACTGCTTTATTCACGACCTCAAGTGTATAAATCACGTGTCACATGAAGGCTTATCTCCTGCGAAGCCCAGGGGTAGCATCCAGCACAGTGAACTCTTCCCACAGAGCCTTGCACCACTTTCTGGAGCTTCTGTTACAGGTGAGTTGATAATGTTGTATTACATAATATTTCTGCTGTTATGGGTTGAATCACGTCCCCCCAAAATATGTGTTGGAATCCTAACCCCTACACCTGTGGATGTAATCACAGGTAGGAATAGAGTTTTCCTTGTTATATCAATGAAGCCTTATCAGTATAGGGTGTGTCCTAAAGCTAACCACGTCTGAGTTATATAAAGAGCAGCGCGGACACTGAGACTCACACTTAGATACAGAGGGAAGACAGTTCAGGAACCTACAGTTAGGATATTGGCCAAGATGTGGCAGTGGTGGCTCACAGATGGCAGCATGGTGTATAATCCAATGATAAAAATGATACTGAAAATAAAACAATAGAGATAATATTGACTGCATGCTTTCAGCTGCTGGGTAGTGTACTCAGCACTTCTTATGGGATTATTTCATTTAACCCTAGCTCAACTTTAGAAGGGAGACGTGATCATTATCTCCATTTCACAGATGAGGGTATTAGGACTTAGAGAAATTAAAAACTTGCTCAAAGTCGCCAGGCTATCAAGTGTAGGGCCAAGACGGTTCTCAATCCTAGCTTCACTAACCTCTGGGAAATGTTTGAGGAAAAACAAAACAAAACCAAACAAAAAACCCAAAACATCTTCTAAATTCATTTTTAGACACATTGATTCAAAAGATTGGGGTGAAACCAAAGAATGTATTATTTGAAAAGCTCAGGTTCACTGCCATAATTTGTTTGAGGAGCAATGATGAGGATCTCTAGGCAACTGATGATTTATTACACTATCTAAACATTGTACTTACAAGATGACTCTTAATTTTGACTAAATTATTCTATTTATCTGATCCAAGAAGTACTGACTTACTCTATATGCTAACAAAAAGCATATGTTTAATAGAAACCGTTTTGAAAATTCATCTATTTATTACAGAAATTATTATTAAGCACCTACTATGTACTTGGCTGTGGACAATGGTGGTTCAGTGGTAGAATTCTTGCTATCCATGGGGAGACCTGGACTGGACTTTGCTCTGGACTGGACTTTTATGGCTGCAGATGCTCAAAGTTCCAACTGTAACAGAAGATTCTTCAAGACCAAGGTACGTCTCCTCAGAGTATTCATTTGATAGGGATGGACAATTTAAACATCGGCTATCTAAAATGCTGGGAGATAAAGGCATGAAGTGACTGGCATACACACTTTGATGAGTATGCTTCCACTCAAAATGAGGAGGACAAGGGAGTGTCCCCACTGAGTAGATTCCTCTTTTCCTGATAGATCTCGGGAAGAGAAGGTAGGGGAAGATGCTGATAGGATTTTATGATTCTGCTGTGAAGAAAGATTGTCAACAGGGTTAATTGTGATTGTAAAAACTGTAATTGTAGAAGCAGTAACTGTGAAAGAGTGGACTAAGGGGAAGGCACTGCTGGACTGGAGTTCAGTGGCAGACCCTAAAGTCCCTTAAAGGTTTTGCTATACTGATACCTCACGAGGCTCAGAGCAAGGGAATAATCTTCTCTCCATTAAAGTTTATCAGACACCAGAAAGGGTGAAGCCAAGATGACTCTTGGAGAACCTGACCAGATCAGATGGACACCTACAGCAGAGAGGTGGTAGACCTTAGAGAGTGAGTACCATTTTTTATCTCCATTTTGCAGATGTGGAAACTGAGACATAGAAAGTTAAGGCATAGAAAGTAGCCTCCTCAATGTCACATAAGGAAGAAAAGCCAAGATTTGAAGCCAGATAGTTTGAGGTTATAACATAGGTTAAAGACCGTTCTGTACTTAGTACTTATATTCTGAATGAGAGGTGATCTGACAGCTAAAACAATTGGAATTGCAACAATCCTTCTTCTACCTTATCTCAACCTAGCCCCAGAGACAGCAAACATACTCACTGTTTTAATTCAAAGGTATTAAAAATGATCTTGGTCATAGTTATTACTTATTCTTTTATTTGAAATGGCAACTTTTTTTGATATCATTAAATGTCTGACTCTATTGTTCTTATCATTATAAAATGCTTTTAAAAAATGTCCTGCCAATTCAGTACTGAAGTCACTCCTGAGGCTCACCCTTCAGCCAAATATCAGACAGGTCTATAAAACAAAACGAGACTAAATGGACACATCAACCCAGGGGCAAGAATGAGAAGGCAGGAGGGGACAGGAAAGCTGATAATAGGGAACCCAAGGTCGAGAAGGGGAGAGTGTTGACATGTCCTGGGACTGGTAACCAATATCACAAAACAATATGTATATTAATTGTTTAACAAGAAACTAATTTGCTCTGTAAACCTTCATCTAATGTACAATAAAAAAAATGTCCTGCCAAATAATTTTGGGGGGACTTATGTTAAGTCTGGTTACACTCATGTGTTTGTGTTCTGCAAGTGAACATCACCCATCACGAATATCCCAGGAGACAAAAGTTGAGAACTGCTGCCTGAGAAGAATCTCTATAATGACATCTTCAGTGCTTGCCATTGGCATTCCTGAGACCTGCCCTGCTGGAGACCACTGCTTGTCACTTCTTTTCCAAGACAGAGTCCTGTTCCGATCTCTCCAGCTCCTAGCTGTGCTCCTGCCATGAACTGTCAGGTTGGCTGGAAGCATGGCAGAACTCAGCAGAGCTGCATCTGGGAGCCTGGGCTCTTTTGCGGTTACTGCTGCTGCAGTAACGCGGATTGGAGCCACCTGCTGCAATAGCCAATTCTGAGACAGGGGTGAGGTGAACAGCAAGAATTTTATTATGTATCAATATATAGGAGACCGAGGGGAATACATTCCTCCAAAAACCCGTCTCCCCAACTGGAGATTGGCAGAAAGCTTTTATAGGGACAGGATTATGGATCTTAGAAGTTTGTGTTAGTTTCCCCTTGAGGTGGTCATGTCCCAGATGAGTTAATCTTTTCTTGGGGGTTATCTGGTGACATCCTGGTTTTCTTGTCCCAAGATGGGTGCTTTGTTCGGTTTTTCATTCCTAGATCATTATCACTTGTTTTCCACCCTCCAAGGAGGAATATCAGTTAATCTTAAACTTTTTATAGAGACTGGAATGGGAGGGAAAAGCAAGATCATCAGACAATGCGGGGGTTAGCAATTCGGAGTAATAATAGTGAGCTGGACCTGTGCAGCCTCTACATTACTCCCTTAGTGGTTCAGCACCTTCGCTCTAATGCTTCCTGTGGTCATTAAGGTTGTTTGTCACCTTGTCTGGGCCATGATTCTCAGTGCTTTGGCAGTTATGACGTACTTTGTCAGTGGTATGATGATGTGATTACTTTCATGATGAGATTTGATATAATGTGATCACCTCCGTGATGAGATCTGCTGTGAGTAGGCAATCATCTGAAAAGGAATTTCCTTGGGGGTATGGCCTGCATCAAATATAAGTGGACTCTCTGGCAAGGCTCACTGGTTTTTGCTTGCTCTGGATCCTGCAGCTCGCTCCTGTTCATCTGACTTCTGGTTCTTGAGACATGAGCTAGCAGCTTACCTTCTGTCTTGCCTGCTGATCTTGGGATTTGTTGATCTTCACAGCCTGTGAGCAAGAGTCCTGCTATCTGACCTGCCAATCTTGGGGTTGCCAGCTCCTGCGGCTACATGAATCAGGAGAAGCCTCTATCCTGACCCACGAACATGGGATGTCCCAGCCTCTACAATCGTGTGAGCCATTTCCTTGATGTAAATCTCTCTCTGTATATATGGTTATACACTTTACTGGTTTTGCTTCTCTAAAGAACCCAGCCTAAGCCACTTACCCAAACCCCCCAGTCCAAGGATGCCCAGTTGTCCTTGGAGAAACCTGCCCCAGCAGCTCCTGGTCCTCTCAACAGTAGGCACTTCAATAGAGAACTCAACATTTCAGTTCTCTCGCTGCTCCTCTGTCCCTTATTTCCTGACATCAGCCTGTGTTAAATCCCAAACCTACATCCCACAGGGACTACAATCTCCCTGAGAACAGAACCCTTTATTCTGCCTCTTTTGAACCCTTTTTCTGTATACCAGTTTACCAGCTGCTGTCCAGTCGACTCTAACTCATGGCAATCCCCTGTGTGTCAGAGTAGAACTGTGTTCCATAGGATTTTTCAATGGCTGATTTTTCAAAAGCAGATCACCTGGCCTTTTTCCCAAGGTGCCTCTGGGTGGACTCAACACTGCAACGTTTCCTTCAGCAGTCGACTGCTTTAACTGTTTGCACCACCCAGCAACTACGCCATTTTGTGTAACATAATGTTAATGAGTAGTAAGTGTGTGCGCATATGGTTATACAAATCAATTATTTAAAATTACAGTTAATTCTAGTCAATGACATCAAACCACATTCTAGTTCTGCCATTATAAGAAACATTTCTAATATATTTACTTTGACACTAGATACATGGACCTCAAACAGATTGCTCTTACTTGATATGTGCACTTTTGCTCTGCTCCCAGTCGTTGCAGCTGTGGGGGGCCAGGCTGACAGCTCCTCTGGGCAGCATCCACAGCTGCAGCTCACCCAACACTTGAGATGGCCAAAAGAACCATCCCTTACCTTCTTCCTACAGAGTTAAGACTGCAAATTTGCAAGTTAACTCTGAGCCTCAGGTACACCTAAGTAGAACCTCCATGAAGAGGTTGCATATCCAGGAGATGGCTAGGTAGGCTTTCCATTTAATGATTCTGTAAACTGACAATTCTTGGCTTTGGGCTTGGCTGTCCGGCACGTCAGATTGAACATAATCAGAACACTGTGGCTCAAACAATGCTCTAATTAGCCCCTAACTCTGGTTTTGTGAATTCCTGCTCCTATTCTTTTCCTCACTGAACGGAGGTATGGTTGACCTCAGAAATCACAGTTTCTTCAATGTGCAAATGATATGTTCCCATCAGAAGAAACTATTTTTTACCTAAGTTCAGCATCATTTGGTTATATAATGGAGCATTTAAGCCTTGGAATGCCCCTTTCATTTTTGCAGCCCACATAAATGTTTGAGGTCTCTAATCAAACCTCTTTTTCTTAAAGCAGATTCTTCTATTTTCTCAGTGTTGCTTATATATGTATTTACAAAGATGCATATACACATTTCTGACAAGAAGCTTTTGGAAAAGGGCATGCACTTCACATGGGCTGAGAGCCAGCCCCTAACCATTAGAACAGTCGAATGGAACAGAAAGACCTGTAAACAAAGCAGTGTGGTACAAGGCAGAATGGGGAGATTATTGTAAGAGCTGTTCAAAGCAGGAGAAAGAAGAGCTCTTGGCCTAGGGTCACTGAAGGAGGGGCACTTTCATGCAACAGTGACAGAAAGGAGAAGACACCATGGGGAAACCTAATTCACACATGTAGCCTCTTAGGATTTTGGCGGGAAGGGCATTGCAGAGGTCACCTAAGCCAGTCCTCCAACCCTCACCCATCCCCCAAACCAAAACCAAACCCATTGCTATTGAGTCAATTCTGACTCATAGCAACTTTATAGGACAGAGTAGAACTGCCCACTAGGATTTCCGAGGAGTGGCTGGTGGATTTGAACTGCCGACCTTTTGGTTAGCAGCCTGAGCTATTAACCACTGTGCCACCAGGGCCCCCCCACCCAGCCACTATTATTTATTACCCAAGAATCCCGTCAAATCATTTATATAAAATGCTTGTCTCTGGGTGGTACAAATGGTTAAGCGATCACTACTAACCAAGAGATTGGCAGTTCGAGTCCACCCAGAAGTGCCTTAGAAGGAAGTCTTGGTAATCTGCTTCCAAAAGTTCATAGCTATTGGAAATCCTATAGAGCATAGTTCTACTCTGCAACATTGGGATTACCTTAAGTCGGGGTTGACTCTACAGTAACTTGAATCCCACAGTGATGGAAGACCCACTTCCTTCTTAGGCAGCATAGTTTACACCTTCTCCTCACTTATCTTCTATCTTGTTATCCTATATTTCTCATTTACGACAATAGTAAAAGATCTACTATCTATTTTGCACATTAATGACGTACATGTGGCAGTAACGAATGCCAAGGTGAGAGGTGAGAGTAATGCTGGGTTTGGTGGTTAAGGTCATGTGTCAACTTGACTGGGCCATGATTCTCAGTGGTTTGGCAGTTATGTAATCATGTAGTCATCTTCCATTTTATGATCTGATGTGGTCATCCTCCATTTTCACATAACACTGATTTCACATAACAGCCTGGTTTTTGGAAACTAACCACGTCAGTAAGGAGACGGTGTATTCTTCCATAGCTCTTACTCAGATGTGCAGCCAGTCTCATTCTGGAATGACAGTCAGTCATCCTTTTCACTGCATGACACCCTGTCAATACATTAGGACACATATCATGTCTTCCTTAAATCTTCCCTTTGTTTCTCGATCACTTCCTATATGATGATTCTTTGATGCCTTCACCATCTTTCTTGTCCTCCCCTGAAGTTGCTTTAGTTTGTTTGAGTCTCTGTTCATGAGTTGGATCCAGAGCTAAACTCTGTTGTCCAGCTAAGTCTATGATAGACTCAGCACACATTGGGGCTAAGACTCTCTTTTTTTCAGGTACCATGCTAGCCTAAGATTTACATCAACTATGTTGGCAGCCACACAGCATTGTAGATTTACTCTGCACCTACAGAAAACTAAGGCAAATGCCTGCTCATAAAAAATGACTCCCATCTGATATGGTGATCCTTATTGGACTTGACTCTACCCTCCAATATATTAACAATCCCTGCCTTTCTTGCTGGGGCAGCCAGGCTGGTCCTCCCCACAACCACTGACCAAGATTATAAGATCAGCACACCATTGCTGTCTACATTCAGGGCATTAATAAAAATATTGAGCAGAACAAAACCAAGGACAGAGCAAATATTAAAGGCCTTGTTTTCTTTAAAACTCTATTCTCAAAGATAAGGACGTAAGACAGATTGTCAGATTGAGTACAGAAAACATATTTGGAACATGTTCTTTTTATGAGTTGTGACCTCTATGATAGAAAGTATCTGGCTAACCTTTCAAAACAGTTTGTTTTGATCTATACTTTCATTCAGCTACTGTATCCGTTTTACTGCAAGAAAAGAAACAGGGATCTGGCAACTGGGGTATTGTACTATTTGACTATTTATTAGGATTATCAACTCTTTCATTAGGAGCTCTTTTATTATAGTATTGCCTACACTAACCTTTCATATTTAGAGGGAACATACTTTCTTAATGGACTTTTCCATTTTGTTTCTTAATGAGACTAGAGAAATGATTTTTTATAACTGTTTCACTGAAAATGGGTTTCTTTCCTCTCATAAGGAGGACTGTGAATAGAATTATTTCACCGAACTAAAATTTTTCACAAGCTTAGATACTGAAATATTTATTTTTCCATTGTGGACAAAGAGGTGCCTTCCAAGACTATTCAAATACCCAAAGGAGAGGGAGTATCATGGTCTGTTGCATATTTCTAAATCCAGAAGGACCTCAGCCTTTAGCCTACTCAGCAACCACCTCAAAGGAAATGGTAGCAATTCGGTAAGAACCACCCTTTACATTTCTCTTAAATATAAAATTACATAATATAACCCAAAGTTGAGAGATCAAGGGTAAACATAAGAAAGGAGAGGAAACACCTATCAATTCAGGGGTTCACATTTCTCTGCTCTGTTCTCCAGGTTGGATAATTCCTGTCCATTCATGGGTGTTCTTGAGTATTCACAAGGCTCGTCTTCCAGGGAATTTCTCTAATGAACAGGCCAGTTCCCTCTACATCACACTGGACAGAATGTCGGAGGTCCCCCTTTCCCTTTCTGTAGAACTTTCCCAGGAAAGAGACTTCCCAAGTAGTTCCCTCCTGGTCGAGCGCTTTAGAATTTTTGAAGCCACCCAGCCTCCCAGGCTGAAGAATCCTGCCCCTTTTCTAAATCACCAGTCTTTGACAATGTACCCTTCCTCTCCAGTAAGCATCCCAAAGGGTATATATAATCTTTGGGAAACGAGAAGGCATAGTTGATGGAAATTCCAGCATAGACGATACAGTCATCTCCTGGTTTCCAGTTGGAAGAGGGCATCCCTCGTGCATTTCTACCTCTGAGGATGATGTTCACCCACCTCCACTTGGGCTGGTAGCATTATTCTTCAAACAAGAGGCTCAGGAATACCCTAGACTCAGTGCCTAGCATGCCACCCTCTCACAGATGATGTTCTAGGTCTCTGCCATGTATGCCTAACTGTCCTGCTGAGGTGACCAGAGCTGCGACCTATAAATGAAGAGAGGCAGAGAGTCCACTACTCTGAGAGTTTGTTACTCTGTACTTTCTAAGATGTTTACTTCATTTGGCCCAAAAGAGCCTAGGTAGGCCACTCTTCCTGATCCTTCCCTAACTGGCACAGGGTATCAGTTTATCACAGCAGTTTATTGAAATCTTCCTCATTGTTGTTTACAGGTGCATAGTACTCCATTGTGTGACTATACTATATTTTATTCAAACACTCTCCTGTTTATGAACATTTAGGCTGTTTATTCCCAATCCATTTGTTAGTTTGTCATACTGTGGTGGCTTGTGTGTTGCTGTGATGTTGAAAGTTATGCTATCAGTATTTCAAATACCAGCAGGGTCACCCATGGTGGACAGTTTTCAGTAGAGCTTCCAGACTAAGACAGACTAGGAAGAAAAGCCTAATCTACTTTTGAAAATTAGCCAATAACAATCATATGGATTGCAACAGAATATTGTCCAGTATAGTGATGAAAGATGAGGCCCCTTGGTTGGAAGGCACTCAAAATACACAGTGGCAGCAACAATGGACTGGAGCATAATAAAGATAGTGAAATAGCAGAGGATCAGGCAACATTTTGTTCTATTGTACATAGGGTCACCGTGAGTGGGAGCTGACTAGAAGGCAACTAGCAACAATAGGCTGTTTACAATATTTTTGCAATTCCAAACACAGCTGCAAAGAATAACTCTGTGCATATGCATTTTTTTTTTTTTTTTTGTACTGTGGGAGGTGTAACGTCATGGTAAACTCTAGAACTGGGAAGGCTCGGTCACAATATAAATGTATGTGTAATGTTAAAAATTGCCAAATTCCTTTCCCACGTGTTTTAATAGTTTGCATCCTTACCATCAACGTGGAGGGTGCTTGTTTTCGACATCTGACCAATAGAATGTGTTGTCAACCTTTTTAACGTTTGCCAGACTGGTAGGTAAGAAGTGGTATCTCAGCTCATTCCTCTTATTATGAATAAAGTTGAATATCTTTTTATATCTTTAAGGACCATTTTTACATATTTATTCATGACTTGTCTGTTGACGTCTTTTACCCACTTTTCTATCAGGATTTTAGTTTTTTCCTTTTATTTTTAAAGAGTTCTTTATATTAACATATTAGTCCTTTACTCGTAACATGTACTGCAAATATTCTCTACAAGCTTGTCATTTGGCTTTTGCTTTGCTTGTTATATATATTTATTTGCCACGCAAATGATTTTAAAATTACTATGTAATAAAATTTATTAATACTTTTAATTAACTTTTTCTTTTGATTCTTAAAATGCCTATCCCTAACCTAGATTATGGAAGATTCATGCATAAACTAGACATACGCTTCTATTTATTTCAGTCTTTCTTAATGTTTAATGTTTTGTAGTTTTGAATGTAGAGGTCTTACATATCTTTTTTAGATTTATTCTTGACTAACTCATGTTTTATAAAGCTATTCTAAAGAACTCTTCTATAAAATTCATTTTTTATTTGTTTTTTTGTGGCATTTAGAAATATAATTGTTTATATTTGACTTTGATTCCAGTAATCTTGATAAATTCACGTATCAGTTCTAAAAATAATATTTGCAGAATTCTTTGAATTTTCTGTGTACAGAATCTAGTCACCTGCAAATTATGACAACTTTATATTTTTACTTTCCAATTCTTACATATATTCATTTCTTTTTCTTGCCTTATTTCACTGGCTACAGCCGCCTCTACCATGTTAAATAGAAGTGTGATAGTGGGCATCGTTATCTCTTTCCTGATTTCATAGAGAAAACTTTCAACATTTTACCATTAGGTTTAATATTTTCTGTGGGTTTTTTTGTAGACATTCTTCAACAAATTAAAAAAGTTCTCTTCTGTCCTTAGTTTGCTAAGAGTTTTTATCAGATTTGGTATTAACTGTCATTTCATGTTTTTTCTGCATTTATTGAAATGATATTTTTTTCCATTTTTTTTTTGTTAATATATTGAATTAAGTTGACTTTCAAAAGTTAAACCAACATAACATTTCTGGAATAAAACCCATGTGTCATACATGTTATTCTATATAAATA
Source organism: Trichechus manatus latirostris (assembly GCF_000243295.1). Lineage (NCBI taxonomy): Eukaryota > Metazoa > Chordata > Mammalia > Sirenia > Trichechidae > Trichechus > Trichechus manatus. Next base: position 3,667,133 of record NW_004444073.1, read on the forward strand.
TAACAGGATTTGCTGCTATTATTTTGTTGAGAATTTTTGCATGTATAATCCTGAGAGAGAGTGATCTTTCTGATTTCAGAGAAAAAACATAACACAAACTGTGAAAAATTAACAGATTTGATTACAACAAAACTGAAATTTCTATTAAATGAAAAATACCATAGGCAAGGCAATAGTTAATACACAGATTGTGGACTGGAGGCAGATATTTGCCAATTTAAAACGGCCAAGAAATTAAAATCTAGAATATTTCAGGGACTCCTTCTAAATCAACAGAAAAAAGTCAGGACACCAAAAAGAAAAAAAAAATAATAATAATGGACAAGGAACATGCATACTCAAGTTACAGAAGTAAAAAGAAAACTATACTAAGTACATGAAGTAATAATCAAACTCCCTAGTTACCAGCTGTATGGGAAGTAAAACAACAGTGAACCAGCACATTATCCCCATTGCATCAACAAAAGTGAATACCAAGTATTGGTGAGAATGAGAGGAAATTAACCACATGGACTACTGAATGTGAAAAAAGATACAAGCAATATGGAAAACAATCAAGACTACTTTGTGAAAATAAGCATATTCCCTGGGTCTCAGATAAACATTTAGGTAGCTCATAAGAGAAAGTGCATGGGAATTTTGATTGCTGTACTTTTCGTGATAACAAGGAGTTGAAGGCAATTTACGAATGGATAATTATAACGTGCTGTATGATTACTGGGGAAGGAGGAAAAGAGGAATTAGATTTGGGAACCAAAAGGAAGCACATAAACAAAAAGAAGAGAGGATCCTTGCATGTATGGATGATGTCAGGTAATGTTCCAGGAATTGAGAAACGAGATGAACTCAACTGTCTGCATCTTCAGCCTCCAAACAAAACCAAACAAACCACACAAATGCCCTTTGACATATTTCTTTGCATATTAGTGTTGCATTTACTTTTTAAGAACAGTTTTCTAAAATTGGATTGTTAGCCCAAAAGGTATATGCATTTTTAATTTTAATATATATTACCAGGCTACCTCTTTCTTTGCTGTTTTTTAAAAAAAATTACATAGTCTTATCCATTTATACTTTAGGTTGAAATTTAGAGTGATTTAATCAAGTTCTAGAAGAAACTCACAGAGATTTTTATTAGAATTGCATTCTAATAAAGAATTGTGATTTAGAATTACCTTAAATGAATAACTTAATTTATAGGTAACTGACCTCTTCAGTCTGAGAAAACACTCTGTAAGCATAAAAGCTAAGAAGAAATCATAAATGAAAATATTGAGATGTTAGCAATGGTTTTTCTTGGGTAATGAAGTAAAGTGTGCTTTTCCCCCCTCCTCTGTCTACTTTTCTGGGTTTTTTGAATGTTGTTTAATATGCATGTTCTACTTTCTTAGCAAAAACATATATTGAAAATGTGAGCCATCAGTAATAGGGCCAGGAGGGATGGACATTTCCGAAATTAAATTTTTTTTCCTTTTAATGAATAGGGAGATTTGGGAGCTGCATTTTTAATGTCAGAATTTATTTATCAAAGTTGGTTCCAATAATTAAAGAAGTAGGAAAAAATGATATCGTAGTTTTAAGCAAGTAAAAAGACTGTCCTGATTTTTGAAGTGGTGTTCCAAAAGCAAACGGGTCTCATTATATGACAGGGTCCCTGAGAATAGCATTACCAAGATTCTCTTAATAAAGCCTGGAACAAATGATCATTTTCTTGTCTTAACATATTTAATGCTCAGAAATTCCCAGAAGGTAAGTAGATTCTTGATAGCAGGCATTAGCACATCTTGGCAGAGGGGTGAATCATAGATATCTGTGCTTCTCTGAAAGTGAATAAAGAGAAACTTTTGGGTTTTACCTTACTTAATAACAGAAAAAGCAGTCTATCAAAAGTTCAGTTGACTAGTTCTTTCTGAACAAGTGGAAGCATCCATTAAAGTTCGTGGTCATGCAGAAGCAAAAACTGAGATAAGTTCACATCTGTACATTTCAACTCCATTCTCATGCTATTTTTTGGGATAATAAAGAAGGGAGAGCTGGGTGTTGGGACTGAGCAGAGGGAGACACAGAAAATGAAAAAGCACCTGGACATACTGTAGTGGGAAGCCAAGTCAAGGAACGCTGGGCCTTAGCACAGCTCTGTGGAGCCTGTAAGACTGGAGGAAGGTGGGCCAGGTGTGTGAGGAGCTTTTCCCACTAGGTTGTTCAGGAGGGTTCTGCAGGAAGTAACTACAGCTGAAGTTAAAGGTTCTATAGTAACTCCTTTAGCTGAGATGAGCAGAAGATAAAATTGGAGAGAATGAATTTTGGACTTTAGCAAGCAAGGGAGTTCAAGAAACTTTAATTTCTCCTCTCCTGAGGTTCACCCTTTAGCCAAAGATTAGACAGGCCCATAAAACAAAACGAGACTAAATGGGCACACCAGCCCAGGGGCAGGGACTAGAAGGCAGGAGGGGACAGGAAAGCTGGTAATAGGGAACCCAAGGTCAAGAAGGGGAGAGTGTTGACATGTCATGGGGTTGTTAACCAATGTCATAAAACAATATGTGTACCAACTGTTTAATGAGAAGCTAGTTTGTTCTGTAAACCTTCATCTAAAGTACAATAAAAAAAAAAGAAACTTTAATTTCTCTCTGGGAATTTGATTAAGGAAGTTTTAAAATTCAGAGTGTATCTATCTGCTTGGTATTTTATTCATTTTTTAACTCAATTTTGATATAATTTCAAACTTAAAGAAAAATTACAAAATAATATCAAGAATCCTATTTTATTTATATTTCGCCTATTTTCTCCATTATTTACTCTCTCACCACATACACACAGACACACAAAATTTTTTTCTGAACCACTTGAGAATAAGTTGCAGATATTGTGTCCTTTTTTTTACCCCTGAATACTTCAGTGTATGTTTCTTAAAAACGACGACGTTCCCTTACATAATCACAATATAATTATCAAAAGAAGAACATTTAAACTTGATACATTGCTATTATCTATTCCAAAGTACACGTTCAAATTTCCTCAATTGTCCCAATAACGTCTTTTTTAGCTGATTATACTTTTTTTCCCACTTTAGTATCTAATCCAGGATCACAGAGTGCATTTAGTGATCATGTCTCTTTAACATGTCTCTTTGTCAGTCCTTCTTTGTCTTTCATGACCTTGACATTATTTTTAAGGGCCCCACCAAGGCTCCTTTTAAGAGACAGGCAAGCTATTTTATAGACTAGTTCTCAGTTTGAGTTTGTTTGATGTTTCCTCATGATTAGATTCAGGTTATGCATTTTGGCAGGGATAACAGAAAGAATGCTGCATTCTTCTCACTGTGTCCCCTTAGAAGGTACATGATGTTGTTTTCTTCCATTACTGGTGATGTTATCTTTGATAATTCAGTTAAGGTGGTGTCTTCAAGGGTTTTCCAGTATAAAGTTGGAGGTTTTAACTTTACAATTAATGAGGAATCTTTTGACACTGTGTAAATATCCTGTTCCTCATCACATTTTCATCCACTAGTTTAAGCATGGAAATATGCTATTATACTATCTTAGGCTGGATTCTTTAGAGGAGCAATATCAGTGAAGCGTATATATATATATATATATATATATATAGAGAGAGAGAGAGAGAGAGAGAGAGAGAGAGAAATCTATTTTAAGGAAATGGCTCACTCAGTTGTGGAGGCTGACAAGTCCCCAGTCTGTGGGACAGGCAGCAGGCTGCAGGCTTCTCCTGACTCATGTGGTAGTAGGAGCTGAAGAACCCACAATCTGCAGGTCCGGGTGCAAGTTGCTGGCTCACATCCTAAGAACCGGAGGTCGGAGGATGATGAGGTGAATGCAAGATAGAATGCAGGATCAAGAGAGAGCGAGCTTTGCCAGAGCATCCATAAACATTGGATGTAGGCCACACCCCTAAGGAAACTCCTCTTTCAACCGATCGGCTGCTCATACCAGATCACAAAATGGAGGATGATTACATAATATCTGCCAAACCACCAAGAATCATGGCCTACCCAAGTTAACACATAACCTAAACCATCACATATACATAGTAAAAATTTTTAGGAAAAGGAATCTTATTTTTATTTCAGTATTTAAGAACATTCATTCAATAGCTTACCACTTCAAAATGATTATTGGGAGATTTGAAACTACCCGTGTTTATTTCATATATGGCATTGTATTTATAATTGTAAAAAAACTCACATTTAATAATTTAGGATACTTCTACCAAATGGTTAGGAATCAATTGTCTCATCATACTCCACTGAATCCTTTTTTTTTCTTTAATTGTACTTTAGACGAAGGTTTACAGAGCAAATTAGTTTCTCATTAAACAATTAATACACATGCTGTTTTGTGACATTGATTGCCAACCCCAAGACATGCCAACACTCTCCCCTTCTCGACTTTGGGTTCCCCATTACCAGCTTTCTTGTCCACTCCTACCTTCTTGTCCTTGCCCCTGGGCTGGTGTACCCATTTAGTCTCTTTTTGTTTTATGGACCAGTCTAATCTCCAGCTGAAGGGTGAACCTCAAGAGTGACTTCAGTACTGAGTTAAAAGGATGCCCGGGGGCCATACTCTCAGGGTTTCACCAGTCTCTGTTAGATCAGTAAATATAGTCTTTTTTTGTGAGTTGTAATTTTGTTCTACATTTTTCTCCAGCTCTGTTTGGAACCCTCTATTGTGATCCCTGTCAGAGCAGTTGGTGGTGGTAGCCAAGCACCATCTAGTTGTGCTGGACTCAGTCTGGTGGAGGCTGCATATTCATTTGTTTTTACAGAAGAACCTCTGATTTCCTGGCTGGGCATAATTTTAGATGGGGAGGAAAATAGAGAGCAAATTCTCAACCTTGGGAACTGGATGGTCTTGGGGTTGTATTAATTAATTAATTTTTATGACCATTTTCTGAGCTTTCTGGAAGCAAATTCCATATTGTCCATCAGCAGTCTCTGGAGAAAACGCAAAGAAATGAGATTAGTGATTTGGAAGAGGCCTAATGGAGGTAGAAACAAGACTTTCCAGTTGACTTCTGCTTATCTTCTCCCCTGAGGAGGCAGGCACATCCCTCAATGGTTAAACTTAATGGTTAAGATAAAAATAAGCTAGGCACTGTAAGGGGATGAGGCTGGTACCTTTCTTCCTCTTCATGTGGAGGGACATCCATTAGGGTGACACTTCTGGCTTCTGGAATAACTTATCTGACTGATGAAAAATAAGTCAAAGAGGACACTGAGCATGAGTAGACTGGTCTATCCCTCTCCCCTCCCCCTTGGGAAAATCTCCCTCAGGAACATCACTCCCCTCTGTTCCTCCACATTGTAATTCTCACCCATCAGTAGAACCAAGAACCCATAGGAAGTTTTAGGATCTCTACTCCAGTCCAGTATTGCTTGTGCCAAGACAGGTATCTGTATAGTTTAAGTCACCTTCTCCCATCACTCCCTGTCTCTAAACCCTCTTGGGAGCCAATCCTGCCATGAGCATGGACTCTCAGTTATTCCCTTCCATGCTTCCTGTTTTAAAGGTGACTGCTCCTTTAAATATCTTACATTTGTGTAGAGGCCTGCCCTGATCAAAGGCTGCTGAGTGGTTAAACCAGTTGCCATTGAGTTGATTCAGATACATAGCAACCCCATGTGTGACAGAGTAGAACTGTGTTTCATAGGGTTTTCAATGGGTGATTTTTTTCAGAAGTAGATCACCAGGCCTTTCTTGACTCTGGGTGGACTCAAACTGCAAACATTTTGGTTAGTAGCCTAGTGTGTTAACCATAGGCACCACCCAGGGACTCCTATTAGGAAACCCGCTTGACCACAGATACAAGCTCGGTTCTCCAACCTGGCCCCTGGTAGCTATTCTCAGTAATAATGGTGGTATTTTGCCATCTTCTCTGATTATTGCTTACTTATTCTTTGACTTATTTTCCAGATTGGTTGTATCTCAGCACCTAGGACCTGTGAGATCACAGGGTTTCATGGTACTGTTAAACTAAGCCGAGATTTACAATCACCATGTGGTGGTTAATGTTATGTGTCATCTTGGCTAGCCCATGATTACCAATAGTATGCAATTATCCACCATTGTGTGATCTGATTGAATTATCCTCTATTTTGTAATATTATGTAATTATCCTCCATTTTACATGTTGTAAGTCCTAAACCTCTATGAGGCAGGATTAGTGTGGGGTGTATCTTGAGACATACCCTTACTCAAGTCATACCCTTACTCAAGTCACACACCTTATGATGTAAGAGGAGTTTACCTGAGGGTGTGGCCTGCATCCAATATACATGGATGCTGTGGCAAAGCTCTCACACTCTGGATCCTGCATTTGGCTTGTCATCATCTGACCTCCGGTTCATGGGACTTGAGCCAGCAGCTTGCCATCTGACCTGCCAAGCTTGGTTTTGTCAGCCCCTGCAACAACATGAGCGAGGCAAAGACTAGCCTGATGCTTGACCCACCGATTTGGGTCTTCCCAGCTTCCACAACTGCGTGAGCCATTTCCTTGAGATAAATCTCTCTTTATATTTGTATATATACGCTTCGCTGGTTTTGCTTCTCTAAAGAACCCAGCCTAAGACATTTGGTACCAAAAGTGGCTCTAGAGAAACAAAATTGTAAGGATGAGTTTTCTAAATTGATTCTCAAGTCTGGCTAGCCTTGAAGGTGCTGATAACTCTGCCTCTAGTACTAAAGAGAGCACTGCTAATCCATGGCTTGAGGCATCAACAAAAATACACAAAATATCACTATCAATAGATCAAATATTTGTAAGAAACAAGGCTCCAGGTGATTGCATATTAGATACTTTTCTACAGTTTGGTTAGAATGAGAAGTATAAGGAACCTGGTTGGTTGGTTCTACTTTCACTAGACAAAGTGATAAAAGAAAGAGATGAGCTCAGGACTTCAGAATCACAGCTCAAGCACAGCATAAATGACCTCAAAGTTGCCACTTGTGCCCTGAAAGAAAACCTTGTCTCTTGTAGCAACAGAGCTGATATTCAGAAACCAACCCAGAGTCTTATTGTAAGAGTGACTGAATTAAAATGCTAATCAAATTCCCAACCTTGAATGGTATCTGAAGTTAAAGTAAGGGCATTGATTGGGAATCCTAAAACTTGGGATGAAGACACTTGGGTAGATAATCAGGAAGCTGGTGACACTGGACCCCTAAATTCCACTGAATCACTCCTACCAACAGCACTACCCCTCCTATCTGAAGAGATTACTTCCTTTTTTTCTGCTAAGCCACCCTCCCCAGGAAAACCAGTATCTCTTCCACACCCATTTGATGAGATAACCCAGCTGTGCCTGAAGAGTTTTTGTCTGAGATATCACCTGCAGCATGCCTAGAGTGTTGTCTGGGGCATTTCCTGAGGCAGATGGCTTAAAAGACATTGCTGAATGTTTCTAGGAACCACCTTCACCACCCCTTTTGCTTCTAGACCTATAACTAGACTTAGTGCCACCGAGCCCCAAAAGGTGAAGTACAAAGTGTGACCCAGGAAAAGGTACACTAACTCCTAAAGAAATGATTGACTTTTCTAATATGTACAAACAGAAACCTGGGTAATATGTGTGGGAATGGCTATTAAGGGTGTGGAATAATGGTGCAAGAAACATAAAGTTGGATCAGTCTGAGTTTATTGATATGGGCTAACTAAGCACAGATCCTTCATTCAGTGCTTCAGCTCGAGAGGTTAGAAAAGGAACTAATATTTTATTTGGTTGGTTATCTAAAGCATAGATTAAGTGGTGGCCTTCACTAAATCAAGTTGAAGTGCCCGACCTGCCTTGGTTTTCTGAGGAAGAAGGTATCCAAAGGCTTAGGAAAATTGGCAGGTTAGAGTGGATTTATCAGGTTGAACACACAGATCCACCCATGGACTACCCAGAGAATGCACCTTTTACCACCATGGTGAGGAAAAAATTTGCGAAGGAAGCCCCAGCATCCTTGAAGACTGCTATGATCAATACTTTATGTAAGTCAGATTTGACAATGGGAACTACCCTAACTGAATTAAGACACCTAACTACAATGGGGCTGATTGGACCCCATAGTGATAGGGGCCAAGTGATGGTATTTAATTGACAAAGAAAAGTTGGGCATGGTTGCTGTAATGGACAACACAGTCAAAGCAGTAATTATAATAGTCTGACTCATACGGACTTATGGCATTGGCTACTTAGTCATGGTATCGTAGGAGTGAAATAGATGGAAAATCTACTAAATATTTACTTGATCTTTACAAGCAGAAGAATTCTAGATCAAGCGAACAACAGTCTAACTTGAATCACCACAGTAGAGTCATGACCCCTCAATCAATTCTCAGACCTGAGCCAGTTTACAGACCCACAAAGCCTTCTTGAATGAAGGGGAGACCAGGTCCCCTTGAGAATGACCCCACTGCACTGCCAAAAATTTATACTGTTAATCTTTCTCCCAACTTTCCACAAAGGGATCTTCAACCTTTTACTAGAGTGACTGTTCATTGGGGAAAAGGAAATAATCAAACTTTTCAGGGATTCCTGGACACTGGCTCTGAAATGGCACTAATTCCAGGAGATCCAAAATGTCACTGTGGCCTACCAGTCAGGGTGGGGGGCTTATGGTGGTCAGGTTATTAATGGAATCTTAGCTCAGGTCTTTTTCAAAGTGGGTTGAATGGGTCCTGAAATCCCACCTGTAGTGATTTCCCCAGTTCCATAATGCATAATTGGAACAGACATACTCAGCAACTGGCAGGAGTTGGATCCCTGACATGTGGAGTAAGGGCTACTATGGTAGGAAAAGCCAAGATGAAGCCATTAGAACTGCCTCTACCTAGGAAGTTAGTAAACCGAAAGCAATACCATATTCCTGGTGGGACTGCAAGGATTAGTGCTACCATCAAGGACTTGAAGGATGCAGGGGTGGTGATTTCCACCACATTCCCATTCAACTTGCCTATTTGGCCTGTGCAAAAAACAGATGGATCTTGGAGAATGACAGTGGATTATCGAAAACTTAACCAAGTGATGACTCCAATTGCAGGTGCTCTTCCAGATGTGGTTTTATTGCTTGAGCAAATTAATACATCTACTGGTACCTGGTATGCAGCTACTGATCTGGCCAAATGCCTTTCTCTTGATTCTGGTTTTGAAGAACCACCAGAAACAATTTGCCTTCAGCTGACAAGGCCAGTAATACACCTTCACTGTCCTACTTCAGGGGTATATCAACTCTCTAGTCCTACATCATAATTTAGTCCATGGGGACCTTGATCTCTTTCCCTTCCACAAGACGTCACACTGGTCCGTTACACTGATGACATTATGATGATTGGACCTAGTAAGGAAGAAGTATTAATGCCTCTAGACTTATTGGTTAGACGTTTGCATACTAGAAGGTTGGAAATAAATCCAACAAAAATTCAGGGGTCTTCTACCTCAGTGAAATCTCTAGGAGTTCAGTGGTATGGGGCATTTAGAGATATTCCTTCTAAAGTGAGGGATAGGTTGTTACATCTGGCCCCTCCTACAACTAAAAAGGAGGCACAACACCTTGAGGGTCTCTTTGGATTTGGGAGGCAACATATCCCTCGCTTGGATGTGCTACTCTGGCCTATTTTTCAGGTGACTCAAATCGCTGCTAATTTTGAGTGGAGCCCAGAACAAGTGAAAGCTCTGCCATAGGTTCAGGCTGGCGTGCAAGCAGCTGTGCCACTTGGCCATATGATCTGACTGATCCATTGGTGTCAGCCGCAAATAGAGATGCTGTTTGGAGTCTTCAGCAGGCTCCTGTTGGTGAATCACAGTGCAGACCCTTCGAATTTTGGAGCAAAGCACTACTATCCTCTGCAGATAACTGCTCTCTTTTTGAGAAGCAGCTTTTGATTTGTTACTGGGCCTAAGTAGAGACTGAATGCTCAACCACGGATCACCAAGTCACCATACGGCCTGAACTGCCCATCATGAACCGGATGTTGTCTGACCCACAGAATCATAAAGTCAGACGTGCATAGCAGCACTCCATTATTAAATGAAAGTAGTATATATGATATTAAGCTTGAGTAGGAGCTGAAGGCACAAGTAAGTTGCATGAGGAAGTGGCCCAAATGCCCATGACCTCCATTCCTGTCACATTACCTTACCTCTCCCAGTATTAACCTATAGTCTCATGGGGAGTTCCTTATGATCAGTCAACTAAGGAAGAGAAAACTCATGCCTGGTTACAGATGGTTCTGCATGATATGCAGGCATCATGCAAAAGTGGACAGTGGTAGCACTGCTGCCCCATTCCGGGACCTCTCTGAAGGACAGTGGTGAAAGGAAATCCTCCCTATGGGCAGAACTTCAAGCAGTGCACCTGATTGTTCATTTTACTTGGAAGGAGAAATGGCCAGATGTGCAACTGTATACTGATTCATGGTCTGTGGCCAGTGGTTTGGTTGGATGATCAGGGACTTGGAAGGAAAGTGATTGGAAAATTAGTGACAAGGAGGTACGAGGAAGAGGTATGTGAATAGACCTCTCTGAATGGGCCAAAGACGTGAAGATATTTGTGTCTCATGTGAATCCTCACCAAATGGTGACCTCAGCAGAGGAAGATTTTAACAATCAACTGGATAGAATGACACGTTCTGTGGAAACAAGTCATCCTCTTTCACTAGCCCCTCCCTTCATTGCCCAATGGACTCATGAACAAAGTGGCCACAGTGGCAGGGATGGAGGTTATGCATGGACTCAGCAACACGGACTTCCACTCAGCAAGGGCGGCTCGGCTGTAGCCACTGCTGAGTGCCCAATCTGCCAGCAGTGGGGACAAACACCGAGTCCTCGATATGGCACCATTCCTCAAGGTGATCAGCCAGCAACCTGATGGCAGGTTGATTACGTTGGACCACTTCCATCATGGAAAGGGCAGCTTTTCTTTCTTACATGGACATGGATTTGCCTTCACTGCACGCAATGCTTCTGCCAAAGCTACCATCCATGGACTTACAGGATGTGTTATCCACTGTCATGGTATCTCACATAGTATATGCTCAGATCAAGGGACTCACTTCCCAGCAAATGAAGTGTGGCAGTGGGCTCATGCTCATGGAATTCGTTGGTCTTACCATGTTTCCCAACATCAGGAAGCAGCTGGATTGTTAGAACAATTGAATTGCCTTCTAAAGACATAATTATGGTGCCAGATAGGTGGTAATAACCTTGCACGTTTGGGGCAATGTTCTCCAGGAGGCTGTATATGCTCTAAACCAGTGTCCAATACCTGGTGCTGTTTCTCCTATAGCCAAGACTCATGGGTCCAGGAATCAAGGAGTGGAGATGGGAGTGGCACCACTCAGTATTATCCCTAGTGACCCTCTCACAAAATTTTTCTTCCTGTTCCCATGACCCTATGTTCTATGGGTCTAGAAATCTTAGTTGCAAAGGGAGGAATGCTCCCACCTGGAGACACAACACTGATTCCATAGAACTGAAAGTTAAGAATGCTGTTGAGTTCTTCATGCCTCTGGATCAACAGGTAAAGAAGGGAGTTACCATATTGGCTGGTGTAATTGATCTTGACTACCAAGGGGAAAGCAGATTGATATTACATAATGGAGGTAAAGAAGAGTATGTCTGGAATACAGGACATCCTTAGGGCATCTATTAGTACTACCATGACCTGTGATTAAAGTCAATGGAAAACTATAACAACTCAAATCCCACATGACTACTAATGGCCCAGACCCTTCAGGAATGAAGGTTTGGGTTACCCCACCAGGCAAAGAACCATGACCAGCTGAGGTGCTCGCTGAGGGTAAAGGGAATATGGAATGGGTGGTAGAAGAAGGTGGTTTTAAATACCAGCTGCGACCACGTGACCAGTTGCAGAAACAAAGACTAATTGTTATGAGTATTTCTTGCTTGTTTTATTATATGTGTGCATGTGTGTGTATACACACACATGCACACATATATATAGAAATATTTTTGTTTTTATCCCTCCCTTATCCCATCACTTATAATATATAAGATGTAAATGAGATTAGTGCATTTTCAGTTGTACACATGCTAATTGTGTCATGTTAGGCACAAGTATGACCTCACAATTGTCTTTATTTAGAGATTATGTATGGTTTAAGGAGATGTGTACAGATGCCAAATTGAAAAGTGGTGGATGGTGATGATTAATGTTATATGTCAACTTGGCTAGGCCATGATTCCCAGTAGTATGTAATTATCCTCTATTTTTTGATATTATGTAATTATCCTCCATTTTATATCTTGTAAATCCTAAATCTTTATGAGGCAGGATCAGTGTGGGGTGTATCTTCAGTCACACCCTTACCCAAATCACACCCTTGCTGAAGTTTCTGATGTAAGAGGAGTTTCCCTGAGGGTGTGACCTGCATCCAGTATATATGGATGCTCTGGCAAAGTCTCTCTCACCTTGGATCCTGCATTTGGCTTGTCATCATCTGACATCCAGTTCGTGGGACTTTAACCAGCAGCCTGTCATCTGACCTGCTGATTCAGGGATTCGCCAGCTTCTGAAGCCAGTGTGCCAGAAGCCTGCTATCTGTCCTGCCCATCTTGGGTTCATCAGCCTATGCAATCATGTGAGTCAGGAGAAGCCTCCAGCCTGACGCATGACCCACAGATTTGGGACTTGCCAGCTTCCACAACCACATGAACCATTTCCTTAAGATAAATCTCTCTATATGTGTGTATATATATATATACTTCACTGGTTTTGCCTCTCTAGGGAACCCAGCCTAAGACACACTGTATATTTTCATAGCTAGTATCTGTGTTACGCTCATCCCCTTCATATACTCTGGAGGAAGGCAAAGATCAAGGAAACCAGTTTAATAGTCTCTCAAGTGTGTAGCATTATCTGCTGGTTCCTAAACTTGTAAAAGAAGCACCCACACAGCACAGGCCAATGACCTATCAGGTGATCCGAAGGTTGCATGGCCCCCCACTTCAGTGGTGTGGTGTGCTGGAGCCAGCTTGTACTAGCTCAGGAAGGAGTGGTTGTTTGCATATCTTACAAATTCTGCATTCAGTAGTGACATCTCCTTGGTAGCCTGAAATTGGCCAGGATGGGAATATTTACACCATGGAAATTGGCAAATGCTAAAAATTAGAAAATGGGGGCTTTTTTTTTTTTTTTTTGAGATCTGGCTTACTGGCATCCAACTTTCTCAACCTCAAATATCTCAAGACCATTTTTCTTATTAAAGGGCCCAAGTAAGTATCCTAAACCAATACAAAGTTTGAGAACTGGGAGTTGTGATCTAGTTAACCTATCCCCTTAAACCCTGAAAGAGTGTAGGGGCCTTGGGGAGAAGTCAGAGACAAGATTTCCCTCTTTATGCCTTTGACCAGTGTCTTGTGTGGGACATTTCCTCTTTTACCCAACTCTCTCCATCTTTATAGTTCTCTATAGGTGGCACAAACAGTTGGTGCTCAACTGCTAACCTAAGTGTTGGCAGTTCTAACCCACCCAGTGGTACCTTGGAAGAAAAGTCCTGGTGATCTTCTTCTGTTATGATCACAGCCAAGAAAACCCTACAGAACATTCTACCTATAACACATGGGGTCACTATGAGTCAGAATCTACTTGATGACAGCTAACAACAGTAACATAGCTTGCCTCCCATTTTCACCGACTCTCAGGAAATTCCACTTCTTCCCATATGATAATAGCAGCCCCAGCACTCTGTACTGTCTCCCTCACTGCTATGTCTAATGAACTCTGACCCCAGCCTATAGCTCTATGTGAATTAAGTTTTTCTTTATCTGGGCTTGCATTGCTTCTGAAGAGGGGAGGGATGGCTTCTCCGATCTGGAGTGGGAGAGCTGGCTTAAATTGCACACCTACTCTTTCCATCACTGGGGCTGTAGCTGATTTTCTCCTGAATTACCTAGGAGAAAACATACCCAGCTACTTTGAATATTTATATTCTTCCAAAGAGAAACCAGAGTTGGCTCACATGAGGAACTCAGATTCTCCTATTATCAATGATGTTGATCCTACTTTGGTCTTCTGCTGAAGAGGTAGTAGCATCCTTTCTGGACCTGTCCTTATTACGAAGAGGTAGTAGCATCCTTTCTGGACCTGTCCTTATTACGAAGAGGTAGTAGCATCCTTCCTGGACCTGTCCTTATTACAAAGACTCATGTTAGCTGAGTCATCAGAGATGGTGGTCCCATCATCAGAGAGATTCCCTCATGTTGTATAAAGACTTCAAGAATTTGTCTTGATGCCTTACTTGAGTTTTACTCAGACAATTTGGGGCTCTCAGAAAAGCATGGCTAGGCAGGGACAGTTCCCTTTAATATTAACAAAAGGAACAAATAGACATTATAAAAATCAGAGCTCTAAATAAGTTCCTTAAGGCATGTTGCTATTGTTAGTTACCATTTGACTCTGACTCATGGTGATCTTATGTATAACAGATCAAAATGTTGCCCCGTCCTGTGCCATCAACATGATCATTAGTAATTTACAGCATATCCCCCCCTTAGTCCCATGAAAGGGATCACTTCTAAATAATAACCATAGCAACCATACGTTTATTGCATTGGTTGTAGCTTCTGCTCAGACAGCCCCTGCAAAGCTAGAGTTCCACAGCTGGAGAAAGACTATTGGAAAGAAAGCATGGGGACTCTACTGTAGCCCCAGACTAACTCAGTCTTCATCCTGCTAATCCAGAGTGTGCAATTAAAATATGGCCTTTGCCTGTAAAACCCACTTTCGCTTATCCCTTAGAGTTTTCAGGAAGCACCACTTGCTAAAGATTAATACTCAGTGTGAAGAGGATTAAATACTTACACAATTCCAGCAGTCAAGAGGAGGTTAGGAAAATTATTCTACCTTATGCTTCTTGGCTCCCAAACACCCCTGGTACATTGTTTGGAGGCTGAAGATTTCAGTTTTCAGTTTATATAATGTCAAGAAACTTTTAAAAAATGATTTTCTTTTAATAATGCAGCATAGTGAATTAAGTAAGAACACAAACTCTGGAGTCAGATACCTGGGTTTGAATTTAAACTTATCTTGTACAAATTATTTACCCTTTCCACGTCTCAGTTTTCTTATCTGTAAAAGGGAATATTTTACTTCATAGGGTTAGGAATTAAAAAAGTTAGTATTATAAAACTTTTAGAACAGTCCCTGCATGTAGGAACGGCTATATTAAATAATATGTGTGTGTGTGTTAAATAAAATACATTTTAAAAAATTCACAGGTAAGTTTGGTCTGAAATCTATTTTATATCCCTAAATGTTTTTTTATGCTCACAAAGAACAATGACAGGATATAAAAAAAAAAAAAACTTGGGGATAAAGAATATTTGTCTCTCTCTGATGATGTGGTTTTGTGCATAGATGCATAAACATATGACATTCCCCCAGGATATGATTTTATAGTTCCCAGTGAACCACTCAGTCTTTGGGTGGACAAGAAAACTTCTTGAGTCTTAATCCTCTGTGGGCTCTGGAAAAATAAGGTAGCCCTTAGGCCATATATCACTTACACTCATACTCAAATCTTTCAGAAATACTAATAATGGCAGCAAACTTAAAATTCACAGCTACTACATTTAGTAATAAAGTGATTAAACAAAATTCTTCATGACATTTAACAGATGAGGAAACCGAAGCTCCTAAAGGTTAATGATTACGTAGAGTCGGGAGAGTAACAGAGACCCAACAGCATTTGGATCTCTGACCTTCCAGCTCGTGGTTTTGTAATTTGTCCTTCTGCATCTTACACTGGGTTTGAAAAATTAGACATGCTATTGACATTGTCTTTTTAGGTTACAGGAGCTATGACATGAACATAACAGGGCAGGAACCAGGAAATCCACAAGTGCAAACATTAGACTTCCAAACCTATTTACTTGTCGTTCTCCAGATGGTCAGAACTGTTCCGTTTCTATATTTACCCTTCCAACTAAGAGAAAGTACAGTTTTGATGTAAGTGAAAATAACATTGATTTGGCTTCTTGGTTCTTTCCATCTGCCAAGTGATGGAGAGGTGTCTTGAGATTTTGATTTTGATTTTTTTAGCTGCTTTTCCAAGCATGGCTCCTATAATAAGCATTTTTTTCACTTGCTGCATTGCTTTTCAGAACCACCTCCACACACACACACACACACACACACACACACACACACTTCAAACTTTTTTCTTTTTTCAAATGCCTGCCACTTCCCATGGATTATTGATACATCTTGCTTCCCCACTGTGTGAAATTTTGGCAAAATTGTTTTCTGCTTTGAGTATATTCTGCTTAGCCAGAGTAATTGGCACTAACTTTAACTCTGTATTGCTATGTATTTATGTGTTTTACATTTCTTTCAAATTGATACTATGATTAATCAGTGACTAGACATGAGTGCTCCTTTAGGAAATGTTACCAATTCTAGTTTCTAGAACTTTCTGGGTGGTGAAATGCTGGATGACTAGCATTCTTCCACACTGAAATGTGTGGACCCCTCGAAGCAGCACTGATGTTCAGTCAGTGTGCATTAGCCTGGACTTGCAGCCATGACTGATGCATCTCTTTTGAATGTTCAGTGTCCATACCTTAACATCTGTTAAATATTCTTATTATCTCCTTTCCCAGAGGCTTTATAGAAAGAGCATAGCAGGTGGGCCTCTAGGCTTCAACCTCAGCTTTGAATTTATCATCTTTATATATTGCCTTCCTCATAATATTTCATCCACAGAAAGAGTCCATATTAAAAAAGAGAGTCCATTATTAAAATATTTTAAACACTGGCGTGTGTGTGAAGAGCGCAGTATTGCGTCAGAAGACCAGGGCAGAGTTTCAAAACAAGCAGTGTCACCTGGGGAAAAATCTGGGGCTTGGTTTCTTGATTTGAAAAAATGAAGAGGATTGACTAAATGATCTCTAAATGTCTGCTCCCACTCTAACTTTGTGTGATTCACCAGGACTAACTGAAAACCACTTATGTTAGCAGCACAAACTCATTAAAATAAAGATGTAGACATCAACATAAGGAGAGAAGGTAAGCCGTAGCAGAAGTCAGGAAGGGAGAGATGGAAAGAGAAGTACAATATGTTAAGCATGGTACATTAATCCTCACAACAGACCTCTTTTACAGGTGAGGAAACAAGACTGTGTGACTGGGGTGGCCAAATTACCCCACGAAGTATTACTAGAATTTGTCTCAACTTTCCATGTGGCTTAGTAAATACTTCAAGTAGATAAATGAATTGATGCTGTAGATTCATAATACAAAATATCAGTTACTCTCAAGCTGATTCCAAGTCATAATGTCCTCATGTGTATCAGAGTAGAACTATGCTCCATAGTGTTTTCCATGGACAATTTTTCGAAAGTAGATTGCCAGGCCTTTCTTCTGAGGCATCTCTGGGTAGACTCAAACCTCCAAACTTTCGGTTAACAGGCAAGCAAGCTAACTGTTTGCACCACCCAGGGACTCCAGATTCGGAATGTTGTTGGTCTTGTTAGGTGCCGTGGAGTTGCTTCTGATTCATAGCAACCCTACATACAATAGAAAAAAATGCTGCCTGGTCCTGTACCATCCTCACAATTACCGTTATGTTTGAGCCCATTGTTGCAGCCACTGTGTCAATTCATCTCTTTGAGAATCTTCCTCTTTTTCTCTGACCCTCTGCTACACCAAACATGATACCCTTCTTCAGGGACTGGTTCTCCCTGATACTATGTCCAAAATACATGAGACGAAGTCTTGCCATTCTCACTTCTAAGGAGCATTTTGATTGTACTTCTTCCAAGACAGATATGTTCATATTTCTGGTAGTCCATGGTATATTCAATATTCTTCGCCAACACCATAATCAAAGACACCAATCCTTCTTCAGTCTTCCTTATTTAATTGCCCAACTTTCACATACATATGAGGCGATTGAAAATACCATGGCTTGTGTCGGGCCCACCTTACTCCTTCAAGTGACATCTTTGCTTTTTAACACTCCAAAGAGATCTTTTGCAGCAGATTTGCCCAATGTAATGCATCATTTGTTTCTTGACTGCTGCTTCCATGGGCACTGATTTGGAATCCAAGTAAAATGAGATCTTTGACAACTTCAATCTTTTCTGTTTATTATGATGTTGCTTATTGGTCCAACTGTGAGGATTTTTGCTTTCTTTATATTGAGGTGTAATCCATACTGAAGGCTGTGGTCTTTGATCTTCACCAGTAAGTGCTTTAAGTCTTCTTCACTTTCATCAAACGAGGTTGTGTCATCTGCATGTTGCTAGTTAACGAGTATTCCTCCAATCCTGATGCCCCATTCATCTTCATATAGTCTAGCTTCTCATATTATTTGCTCAACATACAGAATGAATAAGTATGGTGAAAGGATACAACCTTGACACACACCTTTCCTGACTTTAAACCATGAAGTATCCCCTTGTTCTGTTCGAAAGACTCCCTTTTGGTCTGTGTACAGGTTCTGCATGCACACAATTAAGTGTTCTGGAATTCTCATCCTTCATAATGTTATTCAGAATTTGTTATGATCCACACACAGTTGATTGCTTTTGCATAGTCAATAAAACACAGGTAAACATCTTTCTGGTATTCTCTGCTTTCAGCCAAGATCCCTCTGACATCAGCAATGCTATCCCTCATCCCACGTCCTCTTCTGAATTTGGCTTGAATTTTTGGCGGTTCCCTGTCGATGTACTGCTGTAACTGTTTTTGAATTATCTTCAGCAAAATTTTACTTGTGTGTGATATTAATGATATTATTCAATAATTTCTGAATTTTGTTGGATCATCTTTCTTTAGAATGAGCATGTATATGGATCTCTTCCAGTTGGTTGGCAAGTAGCTATCTTCCAAATTTCTTGGCATAAATGAGTGAGCATTTCCAGTGTTGCATCTTTGTTGAACTTATCTTAACTGGTATTCCGTCAATTCCTGGAGCTTTGTTTTTCAACAGTGCCTTCATACAGCTTGGACTTCTTCCTTTAATACCATCAGTTATTAATCATATGCTACCTCCTAAAATGGTTGAATTTAACCAATTATTTTTGGTACAGTGACTCTGTGTATTCTTACCATCTTCTTTTGATGCTTCCTGTGTCGTTCAGTATATTGCCTGTAGAATCCTTCAAAATTGCAACTCGAGGCTTGGATTTTTTCTTCAGTTCTTTCAGCTTGAGAAATGCTGAACACGTTCTTCCCTTTTGTTTTTCTAACTCCAGGTTTTGGCACATTTCATTATTATACTTTACTTTGTCCTCCTGACCTGCCCTTTGAAATCTTCTGTTCACTTCTTATTTCATCATTTCTTCCATCGTTTTAGCTACTTGACGTTCAAGGGCAAGTGTTAGAGGCTCTTTGGGCATCCATTTTGGTCTTTTCTTTCTTTCCTGTCCTTTTAATGACCTTTTGCTTTCTTCATGTATGATGTCCTTGATGTCATCCCATTACTCGTCTGTTCTTCAGTCATTAGTGTTCAATGTGTCAAATCTATTCTTGGGATAGTCTCCAAATTCAGGTGAGATATATTCAAGGTCATACTTTGGCCCTTGTGGACTTGTTTTAATTTTCTTCTTCTTTAACTTGCATATAAGCAATTGATGATCTGTTCTGCCGTTGGCCCCTGGCCTTGTTCTGACTGATGATTTTGAGCTTTTCCATCATCTCTTTCCATAGATGTAGTCGATTTGATTCCTGTGTATTCCATCTGATGAGGTCCACATGTATAGTTGCCGTTTAGTCAGCCTTAGTCTGAAAGCTCCACTGAAACCTGTCCACCATGAGTGACTTTACTGGTATTTGAAACACCACTAGCATAGCTTCCAGCATCACAGCACCACACAAGCCACTACAGTATAACAAACCGACAGACAGGTGGTGGAGATTCAGAATAGAATTTTAGAATTCAATAACTGGTAAGTTTGGTAGGTGCTTATGTTTGGCTTCTGAGGGAAATCCTGACAACAAGTGCTTACCTTGATTTGCTGCAGACTTTCTCATGGGCCAGGGTAACA
Organism: Trichechus manatus latirostris; assembly: GCF_000243295.1. Lineage (NCBI taxonomy): Eukaryota > Metazoa > Chordata > Mammalia > Sirenia > Trichechidae > Trichechus > Trichechus manatus. Next base: position 3,687,144 of record NW_004444073.1, read on the forward strand.
AATTCCTGGAATTTCATCCTTGGATATTAGAAAGACCCAAAACTTCAACGGCTTGCTTCATTAAGATCTGTGGATATAAATAGTGGAATCTAAATATATTAGAGCAGGATTTAAAAAATCTGCTGAGACCTGAGTTTCCACATGTGCTTCACTGGGGGAAAACCTACTTTTTCATAATCTCTGCCTTTCTGTGTGCCTCTATTTTTTTTTCACTTGCTGGAAGGTATAATTGCTGAGTGCTAGAGGCTCAGGTATTAGGTTTTATTCTCTAAAAAGCCAATTAAATATCTAAAAGAAGATGACCCCTTACTGTGGAGATAAGCTAAAACATGCATTATTAGTTAAAGAAATGAGTCAAAATTCATCTGAGCCAAATACGGCAACATCCCTGGTTCTTTCAGAAAAGTATTTTCATAGAACTCCATGGAACTCTACAATAGAGGTGAAAACAACGACAAACCTGTTGCCATCACGTTGATTCTGACTCACGGTGACCCCATGTGTTACAGAGTAGAACTGTGCACCATAGGGTTTTCGTGGCAGTATTCTTTACATAAGCAGATTGTCAGGCCTTTCTCCTGCAGCGCGGCTGGGTGGGTTCTAATCACCAAGCTTTAGGTTAGTAGCCAAGCTAAATGACAGAGTTTTCTGCATTGGAAATCAGGAGGTCAGGCTGAGCTGTGTGAGAGAAGAGAAAGCTCTTTAAAATTCCATGATTTAAGCCTTTTCTTTGATTTGAATGCTTTGTGGGAGGAAAAAAAGATCCCTTCATATTTGTTGCACAGAACTCATTTACTTCATTCACATGTAGTGATTTTTCATTTTTATGACTGTAAGTTATTGAGGATCCTCTGTGGCTCAAAAGCTGAGGAGGTGCTCTCCAAGAGCCAGGTCCAGACTGGGGTAAACAGATGCCCTGCTGATTTATGGGCCTGCCCCATTACTTTGTCGAAAGGTTCTCAGGTGGGCACTTACCTCATAATTCTATTTTAGCAGAATGAGAGTTACGGGAGTTTGATGCCAGCACTGCTCCTTTCAATCATTTCATTGTAATAGCTTTCAATTTGCAGTGAGTAGTACGATGAAAGGAGTCCCTGTGTGGTGCAAATGGTTAACACGCTCGCTGCTAATCAAAAGCTTGGAGGTTCAAGCCTACCCAGAGGCATCTCAGAAGAAAAGCCTGGTGAGCTATTTCCAAAAAATCAAACATTAAAAACCCTGTGGAGCACAGTTCTACCTGATACATGGGGGGCCGCCATGATTTGGAATTGACTTGAAGGTGTAAAAATGGCTTGAGGGCAGTGTCTGACCTCCTCTTACTTCACAAGGGGAAAGGAGACTCAAGATCAACAGCCCAAGGCTGATTCCCATGAGGTGGAGGTCAGACGTGCCTCCTCTCTCTGCCATCTTTACTAATTCTGACTCCAAGCGTCCCTCCCACAGCACTCTCTACTGGGTCCAATAATTCATTGCAATGGCCATGCAAAACTCACAGACCATACTCACAATTATGGGGTTTATTAGGAAGTAACAGTTACAATTCAGGCTCAAGAACACTCAGGATACAGTTCTTCCATCAGGATAGCCTCTCCCCAGCTTTGCCTGCAGGCACGCCTCTCTCTGGCCTTCAGTCTCTGCCCAAAGACACTCAGCTTTTTCTCTCTGTCGGCTGGAAACCCACTGCGCCGTTTTCTGCTGCTGGGTGACTCCCACTGCTGGGTGGCTCCTGCTGGTCTCTTCTCCCTTTGTGGGGTGGTAGGCTCCTCCTCTCTGCTCTGGAATTGGCTCTGTTTTAAGGCAAAACTGACCAATCCCATTGGTAGGCCACAATTACCCTATCACACAATCACCTGGGTGGGAGTTACAAGCCTGGCTAGAAAGGCCACAAATAAAAGTAATTAATCCACCGCAGACGACAACTGGTTTTGGTTTGTTTTTTTGTATAGTACAAGGAAAAGGAGGAAGACACAACTTAAATTTTTTGAAGGCAATACACATTTTTTAAACACTCTATTGTGAAATGAGAAAAACTATCAAATGGGTTATTTTTTAACACTCTTTGCCTGTTACTTTGTTCAGACTTTTATACTGATCAAATTTTTCCTTTGAGGGAGGTGTAGTGGAAGGAACAGTCAATTAGGTATCAGAAGACCTTGATTCTAATACCTGTCTGAACTTCTGAATCCTAGTCTGAAGTATGAGGAGTGAGTGATAATATTTTCCACGCTTACCGCACAAACGTTAGGTGAGGTTCAAAGGAAATCATGTCAGGGGCAGCACCGTGTAAGGTGATCTCTACATACTCACGATTATTACTTGTTCTCAAGGAGGAACTCTTATCCACTTCATTCAGCCCATTGAGGAAAAGGGGTTGAGATGAGGTAGTCAAGGTTAAGGATGTTTTCTTGCTCAGTGAGACTGAGTGGATTCTCTCTCTCTGGTGGAAAGCTGAGCTTTCGTGGAGTCCCTTCATTTCTTTGGGCAAGAATTAAACCCCACAGAAGCCAGCTCTCTCAGTTTTACCTTGTTGCTGATGTCTGGGTACCATTTAGACCACAGGCACTGCGACACATATATAGAATTTGAGTGCAGTTTTTTTTTTTTTCCAAACTGCTGAAGTATTTTATGGTCAATGTGTTTAATTGGTATGAACATCTGTGCTGCCTGTCCTATTGGATTATTACATTCCAAAATAGCAGAGGTAGTTACAGTTTTATATGATGTGTACAAAGGCTAAAAAGTCATTTTAAGAACAAAAACAAAGTTTCCTTACAATACAATAAATTCTGAGATCTGGGGCTGACCTACTCACACTGACTGGTATTGGAATCATAAAATCCTTCCTCTGCAGCTGCCTTGATAAGGTCATAGAGCTACAGACCTTAGAGAAAGGCTTCCAAGAACTGTGATGAAAGCTTTTTGTTGTTGTTGTCATCGTTGTTAGCTTCCGTGGAGTTGACCCCAACTCATGGTAACCCTAACTCATGGTGACCCCACGCACAATGGAATGAAATGCGGCCCAGCCTTACGCCATCCTCATGATCACTTGTGGATCAGACCGTTGTGATCCATAGGGTTTTCATTGGCTGATGTTAGGAGGTAGATTGCCAGGCCTTTCTGCCTAGTCCATCTTAGTCTGAAGCTCCACTGAAACCTGTTCAGCATCGTGGGAACACACAAGCCTCCACTGACTGACGAGTGGTAGCTGTGCATGATGAGGTGCACTGGCCTGGATTCGAACCTGGGTCACCTGAATGGAAAGCAGGAATTTTACTACTGAACCACCACTGCCCTGTGAAGAAAGCTAGGGAGAGGATATTGAAAGTGGTAATAGAGCACTGACCATTGACCACTTAACCGTAGATGATTTCTTTCTGTAGCAGACCCTGTCAGTGCCTCGCCTCTATCCTCTTGCCCACTCCAGAAGTCACTGGCAGACAGCTCCTGTACTTGCCAACTAGTCTCTCTGCCTGAGGGTGTTTGTAGTCTGCAGAAGAGGGTGTGCTGTACCTACAAACTCCACCTCACAGCAGGTTGGAAGTGCCAGAGAGAGCCCCAGGAAGGACTCTCAACTGAAGAGTAATGAGAATTGGCGTTAACTATAGAATCTAAGTGGCGGGTACATGGGTGTTCACTGTGCAATTCTTTAATCTTTTCGGTTTGTTTGAAAATTTTTATAATAATATGTTGGATGGCACGGTATTATAGAAAGCAAAACATGGGAAAATAATTAACCGTATGCTCTTCAGTAAGAGTGAAGCTTACAAACAGTATACACTATGATCCTAATTTTGTGAATATAGAGATATAGATAGATGTAGGAGTCCTGGGGTGGTGTAAACGATAAATGTGCTCAGTTACTAACGAAAAGGTTGGAGATTTGAGCCCACCTAGAGGCACCTTGGAAGAAAGGCCTGGCAATCTACTTCCAAAAAATTAGCCACTGAAAACCTTACGGAGTACAGTTCTACTCTAACTCATGAGGTTGCCGAGTTGACTCCACAGCAACTGATTTATAAATAGATAACTAGATAGCTAGATGGATGGACAGACAGATGGATATGTATATACCATTTTCATAATTAAAATATTTCTGGAAGGAAATACACCACAAAGATAGCAATAATTATCTGTGGGTGGTGGGCATACAGAGAATTTCTAAATTCTTATTACTTTCCTGTACCTTCCAAATTCTCTACTTGTTATTAGTTTCTGTAGTCAGATTGAATAAAACATTATTTCCAAATTTATGTTTTGAAGAGTGTTTAATGACACAGGGAAAAAAGCTACGCATAGTTGTTTTATAGTCTGCTTACAACTGAAAAACTACATATGTGATTTGAAGGTTTTAAGAGCTTTTTATTGCTGGTCACTAAGGAGAAACAGATAAGAGCACATTGAAAGTTAAATCACCTCAAGGATAATAATGGTTATCTCTGAGATGTGCTTTTATGGGGAATTCTTTTTTCTTTTTCATTCTTCAATCTTTCTTTGTTCAGATTTTCCACAAGAAGATTTACTATTTTTATGACCAAAGAAAACTTTTTATTTTAAAGGGAGAAGGCCTAAGCTCTTATTCCACTCCTAACACTTTCTGGATCTATGCCTGCTCACGGACTGTCAGGAGTTTCAGATGCAACACTATGAGAAAATGCTTTTTTTTTTTAAATGAAGAAAGTATAACATATTTTAAAGTCATTTTCTTACAGCTTTTCAAACTCAAGAGGTTATTAGATGCATTAAGAATGAGAGGTTCTTATTACAAATAAAATGGTTCAGACTCCACTGACTCACCTTTTTTGAGACTCATTTCTCACTGAATAGCCCAAGCATAACAAACTTCGTATATATCATTACCTAAGTTGATGAGCTGTAAGATACATAGCAGGGGAGAATTTTATTAATCCTGGCCATGCCAAGGCTGTCTTTATTCTGCACTCACTCGGAGCCCAGAGCAACATTTTTCAGTGGAAACACGCAGCACATGTAGATGGGCTTGAAATTGTAGTGTGGATCTGTTGTCACTGATTTTGTCTGCCTTGCTGGGAGCCATTTCAATCTCTTACATGTCTCCAGGTCAGCAGACTATTCTGATACAATTAACCCTTGCCATTCAAGTGTAATCGGCTCCAGAGTTTTAGCTAGTGGGCAAAAACTCACATTCATTCTTTTCTTAACATGACTGAGAAAACTACTGTGTTCTATTAATGTAAAAGAAAGTACAAGCTTTAAGCTATTAATGCTATTAATATCAACAATTAGTATTAGTAATTACATACTGCAGATAATATATGATCATTGTATAGTTAAATTAAAAAAAAAAACTCTTAAAATAATTGGGGTTTTGGTAATAGTAGCAACATCGGCACTTGCCATTTTGCCAGCGTTTTTTATTTGTTTGTTTTGTTTTGTTGATGCAAATTACAAGTGATGCTTGAAATGTATTTGGGAGCCAATTTTGTAATAGATTAAAGTATTATTAAAGATAAAACTCTATTTGAGCCCTAAAAATTGAAAATCACTTGAGTAAAGCTTTATGTTACATGCCTCTGAGCTGACTGCAGCCAGCTTCGACATTGTAGAAGTGAAAAAAAATTCTGCTTTGTATAGCAAAAGAGAGTGGCATATTATGTGAAAACTCATAAAGAGAGTAAAAGAATGAATGCATCTCTTTTATTATAGCTTCTGTTACTCTTTGGTCTTTCATTTGGGAACATCAGTTATTCATATTTGCCCTACATATCCATCAGTTTTCTTATTTAAATTTCTGTTCATTTCCTGGACATTCTGGGAAAATATCCACATCACTGCACGTAATCCCTGGGTTTCTGCACTTGTTTCATAAAGTTCACAGTTCCTTGAACTCTTTTGACAAGAAATAATCATTGCCAGAATATTTTGAGCACTAATAATACCCTCAAGACTCATAGCTTTGTGTGTATGATCTCATTAAACACCTGAGGAATTGGAATCTTAGAGAGGTTATGCAAATTGTACAAGATCAAGATCGCATACCCATTGCCGTCAAGTCAATTCCTACTCATAGTGACCCTAGTGACTATTACCATGACAGAGTGGAACTACCTCATAGGGTTTCCATGGAGCAGCTGGGGGATTCAAACTACCGACCTTTTGGTTAGCAGTTGGGCTCTTAACCACTGCACCACCAGGGCCCCAAACTGGGATGCTTGTTTCTTTGATAATAAAACCCATGTTTTTAATCCCTAGATTATATTATCAAATAATTTCTTGAAATTTTCACTCTGGATCCTGCCTGTATAATTTTCTCGTGTGTGTGTGTTTCGCCGGAGCTGTCTTTGCGTGCTATATGACTGACCTTGAACTAATAGAGACTCTAAATAGGCTTATAGACTTTTTCTCTTTCTCTTCTATAGACAAAGTTGATTTACTTGGTCATATTATCCATTCAAATTTAATTTGCCAAATATAAATTACTTACATCTTAAAAGATTTGGTCAGATATGGACACAAGTTATTTCCACTTTCGTTCTATTGGCAATTACGATTCATATGGTCATACCTAGATGAAAGGGAAGCTGGAAAATGCCATTCCTGGATGGATAGCCACTTTCCAGTGACCACTCTGGGCTATTAAAGAGGAGCATGTTGAAAGCTATTCATCTCAGCTGTATTTGATGATACCATCTCTGGGAGGTGAATTTGCAATTAGCACATCATAGTTTATTTATTCCTTCATTACATCATTTGAAAAATAATTATAGAGAGCTTCATATGTGCCAGACAGGCACTTAAACCAGTGCTTACAGTTGGGTGTCTTACCAACTCTTTTTTAGCTATGAGAAAGATGCTATGGAAGTATGAGGGGTGGGAGTGGTGGGTGCGGTGATAGTGAGGGGCGAAATGTATGAGCCTATTCTTTGTCATTTTCATTCTCTCAAAAGAGAAGCTGTTTGTCCTGTCTTCCCATTCCATGTTCCAATATGAATTAATATATTGGATGATTCTACTCCCTCTATTTAATATTAGGCAGTTGGAAGAAGAGAATTTTTTTTTAGAGAAACATTTCATTCTCTGAAAGAGCCCATTAGGTACAGTTGATTGAGATTGTAGGAATCTTGTATACTCTTGTGTCTAAGGAATTTCACTGGAACTCTGACTCCAGCCAGAGTCAAGCTCTCAAACCAGGGAAGAGTCAAAATTCTACTGGAATTTTCTCTCCTTCACAGCGATTTCTTCTGAATGGAGAAAATCCTCCAGATTTTTCCTTGGGTATATTTATCAACAAAAAAATGGCCCTGAAAATGTTTCTCTTGCAACCTTGCATTCTAAGACAATGGAATATTAAACCAAAAAACCAAATCCATTGCCATCGAGTAGATTCCAACTCATAGTGACCCTATAGGACAGAGTAGAACTGCCCCATAGGGTTTGCAAGGAACGCCTGATGGATTTGAACTGCTGACCTTTAGGTTAGCAGCCATAGCTCTTAACCATTAAGCCACCAGGGTTTCCAACAGAAAATTAGCATCTAATAATTACTTTCGGTAACCAAAAATACAAATCCACCTCTTACTGTACAATCAAGGTTGATTGAGGAAAACCATTTTAGCATGCACAGGAGAAGCAAAACCCTTGTGTGATATTGGGCAAATTACTTGATCTTAGCTTGCACACTTATAAAGTGGTCCTAGTAATAGCTATCTCACAAGCTTGTCACACGGATTAAACAAAATACCATGTATGAAAGCACTTTGCACAGAATAGATGCTCAGTAAAGTTTAAATTCTCCCCTCCCTTCCTTCCTCCCTCTTCCATTTTCCCTCTTCCCTCCCCTCTCACTCCTCCTCCCTTCCCATTTGTGGTAGAGCTGAGATTTACAGGAGAGGACCATAGAGATATAGATAGAGAGGAGACTGACCTCGGAATACAAGGCAAGGAAGGAGACGAAACTCAGAGAACAGGGCAAAGCATAGGCAATAAGCGAGGGGAATGGGGTTGGAAGACCAAAACAAAAACAAAAAAGTTTTCCCAGTGAGAAAGTGGGAGAAGTTTGAGGCTTGGAAAGGTCATGGAAAAATAGAGATTCCATGCCTCCTACAATTCCCTGAGGCCGAACAGGGCTCTTTCAGGCTTAGTCGGCCCTGACCATTTTAGTGTCTAATGAGAAAGAGCAGAGCAGGGCAGGGCCTCCCCTCAGTATCCTGTCCTCAACCTTCTTCCACATCTGTTCTTTGTAAGTACCTCTTGTCTGGGAAGTTCCTTAGCTTCCACCATTTCTGCCTGCCAATCTACTTATATCTTTTTTTTTTTTTTCAATTGCGCTTTAAGGGAAAGTTTACAATTCAAGATAGCCTCTCATACAAAAATTTATACATGCATTGTTTTGTGACCCTAGTTGCTCTCACTGTACCGTGACAGCACACTGGATTTCCTGTGTCCATTCTACCAGCTCCTGACCCTCTCTACCTTCTCATCTCACCTGCAGACAGAAGCTGCCCATTTAGTCTCATGTATTTACCTGAGCTAAGAAGCACGCTCTTCAAGAGTATCATTTTATGTCTCATAGTCCAGTCTAATCTTTATCTGAAGAGTTGGCCTTGGGAAAGGTTTTAGTTTTGAGCTAACAGAGAGTCCAGGGGCCATGTCTTCTGGGGTCCTTCCAGTCTCAATCAAACCATTAATCTGGTCTTTTTACTAGAATTTCAGTTCTACACCCCACTTTTCTCCTGCTCTGTCAGGGACTCTCTGTTGTGTTCCCTGTCAGAGCAGTCATTGTGGTAGGCAGGCACCATCTAGTTCTTCTGATCTCAGGCTGATGAAGTCTCTGGCTTATGTGGCCCTTTCTGTCTCTTGGGCTAATATTTTCCTTGTGTCCATGGTATTCTTCATTCTCCTTTACTCCAGGTGGGTTGGGACAAATTGATGTATCTTAGATGACCGCTCACTAGCTTTTAAGACCCCAGATGGCACTCACCAACGTGGATGCAGAACATTTTCTTAAAAAAACTTGTCATGCCAATTGACCTACATGTCCCCTGAAACCATGGTCCCCAGACCCCTGCCCTTGCTACTCTGTTCCTCGAAGTGTTTGGTTGTGTTCAGGAAACTTCTTAGCTTTGGTTTAGTCCAGTTGTGCTGACTTCCCCTGCAGTGTGTGCTGTCCTTCCCTTCACCTAAGATAATTTTTATCTACTTTCTATCAGCTTATATCCTGATACTCCATTTAAATGCCCAAGAGTCTATGTGATTGATTCTTCCAGGTGTTCCTCATAGCATCTTGTCCATACTTCAGATTTGCTTTTATCAGTTCAGTTCAGGCCAGAAAGCATTCCTGGTGTCTCCCATGTTCTACGCACCCAGCCAGATGACAGGTATAAAAACATGGCTAAGATAGGATCTTATAGTCAAGGCTATGCTCCCAATAGCCAGTTCCCACTGGACAAGCTACCAAGCTACATCAGAATAAACCAGTGGCCATTAAGTCAGCTCTGACTTATTGGGACCCCATGTGTGTTAGAGTAGAACTGTGCCCCACAGAGTGTCTAATGGATGATTTTTCAGAAGTAGATCTCCAGGCTTTTCTTCCGAGGTGCCTCTGGGTGGACTCAAATGGACTCAAACTTCCACTTTCTGTTAGTAGCAGAGCACGTTAACCATTTGCACCACCCAGGGACTCCTATATCAGAATACCTGGGGCATATTTGTCCAAAATGTTATGTTTATAGGACCTATTCCCAAATACTAGGTAAAGATATGGTGGGCATCTGTAGTTTAAGAAGTTCCTCTAGGAATTCTGATGAGTAGACAGGTTTGGAAGCTTTTGAAATAGTGGAAGAAGAGTAAGCAATTTGAGAATGTTCTCTCTGATGGGGTTTGGATTGATGTGCTTCTATGTTGTCAACTATGGATTGGTCCAAAAATCTCTGAAAACAATTAGGTGAATTTACATTTTACTACACAGTATTGTCTTAAAGGTTACAGTATATTTAAGGTTCTAACATTTGATCTGGTTAAGGTTTAACATGCAGAGAAGGTAGGTGACAAGCCAGTGTCATTTGACACACATTCCAATAGCCCAGGCAGAAAGGACATGAAGACTTTAGGCTTCCCTCTGCCTTAGCTCTGGTACCTGGAATCTGGCTGGCAAAACACCCTGACACAGATGGGCACCAAGGACTTAGCTATGGACAACAGTCTCCCTCTGTGCTCTATCTGTGGAACACTTTGTTCCTTTATGCACTTAGTTTCTCTTGCTTTTGTCCCCTCCTCTTTGGAGTCCTGGCTTCATACCCCAAGGCCCAACTTCTGATGATTGGCCCTTATGTGGTTTATTGTTCTCATTCACTCACTTAGCTCTTGGCTATGTGGGTGGCCCCATTCTGGATGAGACACTTTTCTAGGCAGGCAGACAGAGTCCCACTGGTCAGACTAAGCCCACTTCTACCGCTACCAGGAGATGGGCTTTCTACCCCCTTAATTCTTAGCTGCATTCTGAGGCCTGCCCTTGAGTGACTTGTAACCTCTCTAAAGAGCTAAGAAGATGCACCTTGAGGAGTCCTTTCACATCTCTATGGAAGGTAATACCCTTAGACTGATGGATTCCCTAGTGAGCATGGCATTCTTGCAAGCCAGTGAGCAGGAGCAAGAGGATTTCAATGAGAGAGATACATGGCTGCATTAAAAGTGATTTCTATTCCTGGGGAGGTAGATGTTACTATAGACAGTTGCAGTTGAAACTGCTGTAAGATCCCAAAGCTGAAATCCTTCTTCCTGAGGTGAGTCTGGTCTAGATATTTCAAAGTCAAAGACGGACAGAGTCCTGCACATGATGGGAAGATGGATAAAACCAAATCAAACAGCTGCAGAAGCAAAACTGTTTCCCTGAGGGATTTAATGTAAATTGTTTAAATGATGGTCCCAAGGGAACACCAGGATCCTAGAGCATAAAAAAGAGGGAGTCTTTAAAAACCCAAGCCTCTGCAGGCACTAGAGAACACCATGTCTTTTTGAGATACACAGAGAAAGAGGGTTTTATGAACAAGTACGTGGTGGTCTTGAGCTGAGTCCCTTGAACAATGCAAGTGTACTTGCGATCTGTGGATTTAGCTAAACCTCTTGCTGTCCCTCTCTCTCCATCTTATCACCTGTTGCTACGGTAACTGTTTCCAGGTTCTGAGAAAGAGAGAATTTGAGAAAGAAAAACAGATGGAAGCGTTGGCACCTTTATTAGTTTCCTGTGGCTGCCGTAACAAATTACCACAATCCAGGTGACTTACAACAACAGAAATGTATTCTCTCACAGCTTTGGTAGCCGGAAGTCTGAAATCAAGCCGTCGGCAGGGATCTCTCTGAAGGCTCTAGGGGAGAATCTTTACTACCTCTTCCAGCTTCTGGAAGACTGTTCCTTGACTCTAGGTGTTCTTTGGCTTTTGGCAGCGTAACTCCAGTCTCTGCCTCCCTTTTCACTTCTTTTATAAGGATACTTATCATTGGATTTATGGCCCACCCTAATCCAGAATGATCTCATTTTAAGATCTTTAATTTAATTACATCTGCAAAGACCCTTTTAGCAAATAAGTTCCATTCACAGGTTCCAGGTGGGCATATCTTTTTGGGGACTGCCATTCAGCCGACTAAAGCAACCGATGAGGACATCTCATCTAAGATAGCATTGAAGATAGAAACTGAGGTTTGCCCCTGAAGGTAGTACAGCTCACAACTTGACTCGGTGTTGCCCTGGTCTGGATTGTCTTCAGTCATTCACTGGCTTACTCCCTCCCATCCTCACGACTGTCCAGCCACGATGGCTCTCTGTCAGGTCTTTGAATTCTCCAAACCACTTCCAACCATCAGGTCTTTGTACTTTATGCAGGGAAAGCCCTGCACTCCACCCCATTTGTTTCTCATTCTATAGCGCTCATCTTTGAGCTTACCAGGGAGACCTTCCCTGACCACCCATTATTTCTTATCACAACAGCTGTTTGTTTCCATTAAAGCACTGACCACAATTTGAAATTAATTACTTAATTATTTTCTCCCTTTCGTACTAAACTGTAGGCACCAGGAGGGCAAGAAACAGGGTTACCCTGTTTTACTCTTTGAACTCAGCACCAGGCATTGTGTCAGGTTCTCAGTAAATAATGGCTGAATAAATGAATAAAGAAGTGAATGCATTGAATGAGTGAGCTTCTAATGCTTGTGACATCCTTTCCCCTCTCTGCTTGCACCTCATTCACCCTTTCCTGGGCTTACCTTTATTCTTATTCTCATTTTATCTGTTAAGACAACAGGGATAACAGAACTAAAACCATTCCCGAGGCCAACTCTTCAGACAAAGATTGGACTGGACTGTGAGACATAAAATGATACTCATGAAGAGTGTGCCTCTTGGCTCAAATAGATACACGAGGCTAAATGGGCAGCTTCTGTCCGGAGGAGAGATGAGAAGGCAGTGAGGGTTAAGAGCTATCTGAATGGACATGGAAAATCAGGGGTAGAAAGGAGGAATGTGCTGTCACAGTATAGAGAGAACAACTAGGCTCACATAACAATGTATTTATAAATTTTTGTATAAGAGACTAACTTGAATTGTGAACTTTCACTTAAACTACAATGATAAAAAAAGGTGCACCTGATCCAAGCCATGGTATTTTCAATCGCCTCAGATGCATGTGAAAGCTGGACAATGAATAAGGAAGACCAAAGAAGAATTGTTGCCTTTGAATTATGGTGTTGCTGAAGAATACTGAATACTCCATAGACTGCCAGAACAAATCTGTCTTGGAGGAAGTTCAGCCAGAATGCTCCTTAGAAGCGAAGATGGCGAGACTTTGGCTCACATACTTTGAACGTGTTATCAGGAGGGATCAGTCTCTGGAGAAGGACATCATGCTTGGTAAAGAAGAAGGTCAGCGAAAAAGAGGAAGACCTTCAACGAGAAGGATTGACATTGTGGCTGCAACAATGGACTCAACCATAACAATGATTGTGAGGATGATGCAGGACTGGGCAATGTTTTGTTCTGTTGTACATAGGATCACTATGAGTCAGAACCGACTTGACAGCACCTAACAACAAAATACAACAATAAATTTTCCATTTAAATTGAAAAAATAGGTAATAGGGATTAGAGGCCCTTGTACATGTGCTTCTCTAATAGTTTATACCTCTATCTCTCTTAAAAACCAAACCAGTTGCCTTTGAGTCAACTCCGAACCCATGTGTGTCAGAGTAGAACTGTGCACCATAGAGTTTCCAATGGCTGATTTTTCAGAAGTATATCACCAGGGCTTTCTTCAGTATCCCTCTTAATTAGACTGTTATTGATAGTGAAATCACTAAGCAGCTATTTCTGTTCCACCAAACACACCGGCTGGAGCATTTTGTGGTCATGACAATTTCCTCCAAGGAAGGGCATTAAGAATAAGGGGGAAAGAATGTCAGCCTCAAAGACAAACGCCAGGCCTTTGAGATATAGCAGTAAAGACAGCAAGCAGCCAGCTCCTGCTTTTGCTAACTTATGCAGATTGGCTTCTGAGTTTTCCCTGGTAAATGACAGTACCCTATGTAGCCTTAGGCTATAATACATCTCTCATGCTTTGGTAAAGATTCCTTTATTACAACATTCTTCTTTCTTGTCTTTATTGAGGTGATGCATTCTCATTGTAAATAGTCAAGCATTATAAAAAAATTTATAAAGATGAGAGTTAAAAAAAAGGTCACCCAAATCCCACCATTGAGAAATAAAATTAGCATTAGATAAATGTGATTCCAGGAAGCTCTCTCTGCATATATACATAAGGAAGGATGTATGGTTAGGAAAATGGACTAAGAAATAATTTTCATAACAATGGATAATATTTTACATAATATTTTTGGTAGGAAGGTATGATATTCATGTTTACATGAATTAAACAGAAGGAAAAGAAGCTGATGTGAAATTAAAAGCGTTTGCTGAATTTCGGTTATTTTGTTTAATCCAAGAAAAAAGAGATTCCAGAAGATCCTTCTAAAATTAAGGAAAAAGTTATTGAAAGTGGTGTTAAGAATTGCCACACTTCTTTAGTCTTCAATTTATATTTTAAAACAATCAGTGCCCCTGCTAGTCCTCCTTACAACTGACAACTGTGTCTCTACTCTGAATTTCTTGACTTGGGTAGGTTAAGAGTTCGGCTACTAACTAAAAGGTCAGCAGTTCGAATCCACCAGACACCCCTTGGAAACCCTATGGGGCAGTTCTACTCTGTCTTATAGGGTCAGTATGAGTCGGAATCAACACGATGTCAACGGGTTTTGGTTTTTGGGTATTCCTTACTTACAATCTTATAAGATTGTCTTATAGATTGAGTTGTGTTCCTGTATCTGTGTATGTGAACTTATTTGGGAAAATATGGTCTCTTTTTGAAGACATTGTCAGTTAAATCACACCAAGTAGGGTAGGTCCTAGTTGTTGTTTTTAGGTGCCGTCGACTTGGTTCCAACTCTAAGTGACACCATGTACAACAGAACGAAACGCTGTCCAGTTCTGCACCATCCTCACGATTGTTGCTATGTTTGAGCCCATTGTTGCAGCCGCTGTGTTAATCCACCTCATTAAAGGTCTTCCTCTTTCTCGCTGACCATTTACTTTATCAAGCATGATGTCCTTCTCCAGGGACTTGTCCCTTCTGATAACATGTCCAAACTAAGTGAGATGAAGTCTCACCATCTTTGCTTCTAAGGAGCATTCTGGCTGTACTTCTTTCAAGACAGATTTGTTCATTCTTCTGGCAGTCCATGGCATATTCAATATTCTTCTCCAACACCATAATTCAAAGGCATCAAGTCTTCTTCAGTCTTCCTTTTTCATTGTCCAGCTTTCACATGTGTAAAAGGCAACTGACAACACCTTGGCTTGGGTCAGGCACACCTTAGTTCTTAAAGGAATATCTTTGCTTTTTAACAGTTTAAAGAGGTCTTTTGCAACAGATTTGCCCAATGCAATATGTTGTCTGATTTCTTGGCTGCTGCTTCCATGGGTGTTGATTGTGGATCCAAGTAAAATGAAATCCTTGACAACTTCAATATTTTCTCCATTTATCATGATGTTGCTTTATGGTCCAGTTGTGAGGTTTTTGTTTCCTTTATGTTGAGGTGTAATCCATACTGAAGGCTGTGGTCTTTGATCTTCATCAGTAAGTGCTTCAAGTCCTCTTTCAGCA
>NW_004444073.1:3702425-3711350 GCF_000243295.1 Trichechus manatus latirostris
CAAGCAAGGTTGTGTCATCTGCATATTGCAGTTTGTTAATTAGTCTTCCTCCATTCCTGATGCCATGTTCTTCTTCATATAGTCCATTACAGAGGGGGAAGAGAACATATGAAAATATACCTACAAGCAGCAAGGAATGTCAAAGATTGTCAGCAGAAACCAGAAAGTAGGAGAGGGGCATGGAACAGTTTCTTTCCCAGATCCCTCAAAAGGAATCCATATGGTCGCAGATACCCAGATTTGGACTCCTAGCCTCCAGAACTGTGAGAAAATAAACTTCTGTCCTTTCAAGCCACCCTGTTTGTGGTATTTTGTTGTGACATCTCTAGGAAACTAAAACAGATTGGTTACCTTAATATTTTTTCATACACTACTAACAATAATTATCTTAGATTGTTCTAAATTCCATATTTTGAGGATCCACCTTTCTCCCAGACACCTCCCTCCTAAAACTCTCTCCTCGTACTAAAATCTGTAACAATTGTTACCTACACTTTCTGTAAATCTGTTAATTTGAGAACTTTTCTTTTTTTTTAACTATTACTTTTCCATGTTGTACTCACTGTTTTTAAGATACCATGTCTTTTTGTTTCTTAGTTCTTGTTTTCTTATTTTGTTAGAGCACATTTTCAACAAACTCCTAAATAATGACTCTGGGAAAGAAAAACATTCTGAGTCCCTTCGTATTTGAAAGAGTCTTTATTTGTTTAAATGATAGTTTTGGCTTCTTGGTGGTCCATTTCCATCTAAAGACACATGTCCTTAGGCTCTGGGAAATTTTTTTTTTTTGGTATTATTATTATTTGGAAATTAACTTACTGTTTTATTATTTTTATTTTATTTCAATTGAAGTATAATTTACACACAGTGAAACACACAGTTCCTAGTTGTAGTAAATTTTAACAATTGTATACACCCATGTAACACCATCCAAAACAAGATACAGAATATGCCCATCATCCCTAAAAATTTCCAGCATCAGTTACTGCCCATTATCACTAGAAGCAACCACACTTCTGATTTCTAACACTATAGATGGGTTTTGCCTTTTCTAGTATCTAATGTAAATAAAATCACACAGTATGTCCCCTTGTGTCTAACTTCTTTTGCTCAGCATGTTTTTGAGATTCATTCATATTATTGTATATTTCCATAGTTTGTTCCTGTTTATCTCTGGGTGGTATTTCATTGTATGAATATACTCAGTGTGGTTATACAATCTCTTATTGATAGAATTTTTTTTCCCTTATGGAGCAGTTCTATTCTTAACACTTGGAGTCGACATGAGTAAGAATTGATCTGATGGAAAATTTTTTTTAATGGTAATATTTAATATATATCTTCCCTTAATAAAGTAGTATATGAAAATCTGAATATTCTGAGTAGCTAATGATAAATGATTTATTGATAAATATTCGATTTGTTTCCACTTCTGGGCTATTGTGAATAAAGTTGCTATGAATAACACTGATAAGAAGATTCTTGTAGAAGTCTTTCTGTGCATAAATGTTCTTATTTCCTTTAGGTAAATACCAAGAAGTGAAATTGCTGGGTCATAAGGTAGGTGTAGGGTAACTTTATAAAAAATGTTCAAACAGTTTTTAAAAATTATTACTATTTTACCTTCCCATCAGCAATGTGTGATATTTCTAGTATCGCCTTATCTTTGCTGTCATAGAATTATCTGTATTTTTATTGTAGCCATAGTAATGGGCATGTTGCCATAGCAATTGAAGTTTTGATTTGTATTTTCCTGATGACAAAAATGTTGAGTATATTTTCATGTGCTTATTGGCCTTTTACATATCTTTTTTTGGGGGAAATATCTTTTTAGATCTTTTGCCCATTTTAAAAAAGTATTGTTTATTTTTTAGAGATGAGAGTTTTTTAAACAAAATGTATTCCAATTACAAATCCTTTGTCAAATATGTGTATTTCAAATATTTTCTCTGTGTGTGATTGCTTATTCAGTTCTTTACAGTGCTTTTTTTTTTTTTAAATCAGATTCATTGAGGTATATTTGCCATACTGTAAATGACACGTTTAAAGTGAATGATAAAATTTGATATATATGTAATCATGAAACTATCATTAAATCTATTAAATGATAGATCTATTAAAATACGTTAAAAATATTAAATATATTAAAATAAATTACTCCAAAATTTCTTTGTGCCTGCTTGGAATCCATCTCTCTTGACTATACCTAGCCTATCCCATTTTCTAGGAAACCAATGCTCTACTTTCTGTCAATATAGATTGGCTTGCATTTCCTAGGATTTTATATAAATGGAATTATAAAGCATGAACATTTTTTATCTGTTTTCATTCACTCGTAATAATTATTTTCAGATCCATGCGTGTTGTTGCATGTATCGATAGTCTATTGTATTTTACTGAGAAGTAATATTCTATAATACAGATAAACCATATTTTGTTAACTATTCACCTGTTAATGGACATTTAGGTTGATTTTAGTTTTTGGCTATTACAAGTAAAGCTGCTCTGAACATTCATACAAGTCTTGGTATACATATATATTTTCACTTCTCTTAGGAAAACACCTAAGAGTGGAATAACAGTCCCAACTTCTTCACATTCTTGCCAACATTTAATATAGTCAGTCTTTAATTTTAGCCAGTCTAGTAAGTATGTAGTGGTATATCACTGTGTTTTTAATTTGCATTTTCCTAATGACTAATGATGTTGAGCATCCTTCTTCTTCCTCTGCCTGCCCCTCCTCTTCTTTCTTCCCTCCTGCTCCTCCTTTTTATATATGACTCTCCAATTCTTCTAGTATCATTTGTTGAAGAAACAAGTTGCCTTTGCACCTTTGTCAAAAGTTATTTTGCCACTATTCTGTTACCTTAATATATGTGTCTATCATAATTGTATGCCAAACTATCTTGATTAGTCTAGAATTATAATAAATCTTGAAGTCAGAAAAGCTATAACCTCCATCTTTGTTATTTTTCAAAATTGTTCCAGCTGTTTCTGGTCCTTTGTATTTTCAAATGAATTTATATTCAACTTATGAATTTCAACAAAAAAGCCTACTGTGATCTTGAGTGGAAATGCACTGAATCTATAGATAACTTTGGGGTGCTGACATTTTAAAAATATTGAACATTCCAATCCATGAATATGGCTCTCTATTTATTTAGGTCTTCTGTAATTTCTCTCAGCAATATTTTATAGTTTTTAGTAAACAGATCTTTCATTTATTTCCTATATCCCTAAAAATTTTACATATGTTGATACTATTATAAATGGTATTTTTAAATTTAAATTTCTGATTGATCATTGCTGGTATATAGCAATACACAATTAATTTTTGTATAAACATCTTGCATTTTGCAACCTTGAGAAAATCACTTACTAAGTCTCATAGCTTTTATTGTAGATTGCATAGAATTTTCTGTGTAGATCATCATCTCATCTATAAATAGTTTTATATCTTCCTTTCTGATCTGGATGTCTTTACTTCATTTTCATGGCCTATTAAATGGCTCGAACCTCCAATACAATGTTGAAAAAAAGTAGTGAGAGTGAACATTTTTTCCTGTTTATGATGTTAGGGACAAAATATTATTTGTTTCACCATTAAATATGATATTGGCTGTAGGTTTTTCGTTAATGCCCTTTATAAGGTTGAGGAAGTTTTCTTCTATTACTACTTTGCTGAGAGTTTTAATCATAAGTGGATATTGAACTTTGTCAAATGCTTACTCTGCATCTTTTGAGATGATCATGCATTTTTTTCTTTTATTCTTTCAACACAGTGTATTGCATTAATGGGCTTTCAAATGTTAAAACAACCTTGCATTCTTGGCATAAAACCAACTAGATCATGACGTGTTATCATATTTATATATTCTTGGATTCAATTTACTGACTTTTTAAAATTGTTTTTTCATCTGAGCTCATGAGGACACAGATTCACCTATAGTTTTCCTTTCTTGTGTGTTTGCTTTTGAGTTAGAGTAAAGCTAACCTAATAGAATGAACTAGAAACTATTCCATCCTCTTCAATTTTCTGGAAGAGTTTTTGTTGAATTGGCATTATTTCTTTGTTAAATGTTTTTATGAATTCACCAGTGAAGACTTTGGTACCCAGAGATTTCATTAACCTTTAGTAGACATAGGGCTATTCAAGTTATCTATTTCTTCTTGAGCTAGCTTTGGTAGTTTATGTCTTCCAGGAGCTTGCTCATTTCATCCAAGTCACTGAATTTATTGGCATAAAGTCATTCATAATAGTCCCTTGTTGTTGTTGTTATTGTTAGCTGTGGTTGAGTTGACCCTCAACTCATGCACACCAGGATCAGACTGTTGTGATCCATACGGTTTTCACTGGCTGGTTTTTTGGAAGTAGGTCATCAGAACTTTCTTCTTATTATGTCTTAGTCTGGAAGCGCCACTGAAATTTGTTCAGCATCAAAGCAAAATGTGCCACTGACAGATGGGCAGTGGCTGTGCATGAGGTTCATTGGCTGGGAATTGAACCCGGTTCTCCTGCATAGAAGACAAAAACTGTACCACTGAACCACCACTGCCTCTACAATAGTGCTTTATTATTCTCTTAATATCTGTAAGATATGTAGCAATGTCTTTTGTCTCTTTTTTATTTTCTGATAAACTGAGCTAACAGTTTAAAAATTCTGTTGATCCTCTCAAAGAACCAACTTTTGATTAATTGATTTATGGTATTTTTTCTGTTTTTTGTTTGTTTTATTGATTAATTATCTGATTATTATTTATTTATTTCTGCTTTGTGTTTATTTGCTCTTTTTTTAGTTTCTTAAGATAAAATCTGAGAACATTGATGCAAGATTTTTCTTGTGTTCTAAGTAGATATTTATTGGAATCAATTTTCTTCAAAATACTGATGTAGTTATATCCTATAAATTTTGTTTTGTTTTGTTTGTTGCTCAAAGTGGTATTTTTTAAATGTACTTTAGATGAAGGTTTACAGAGAAAATTAGTTTCTTATTAAACAATTAATACAGTTATTGTTCTGTGACATTAGTTGTCAAACACACATGTCAACACTCTCCCCTTCTTGACCTTGGGTTCCCCATTACCAGCTTTCCTGTCCACTCCTGCCCTCTAGTCCTGGCCCCTGAGCTGGTGTGCCCATTTAGTCTCATCTTGTTTTATGGGCCTGTCTAATCTTTGGTGAAGTGTGACCCTCAAGAGTGACTTCAGTACTGAGTTAAAAGGGTGTCTGGGGACCATACTCTCTGGGTTTCTCCAGTCTCTGTCAGACCAGAAAGTCTGGTTTTTATTGTGTGTGTGTGAGTTAGAATTTTGTTCTATATTTTTCTCCAGCTCTGTCTGGGACCCTCTAATGTGATCCTTGTCAGAGCAGTAGTTGGTGGTAGCCAGAAGCAGTCTGGTGGAGGCTCTGGTAGTTGTGGTCTATTAGTCCTTTGTACTAATCTTTCCCTTGTGTCTTTGGTTTTCTTCATTCTCCCTTGCTCCAGATGCGGTGAGACTAGTGGAGTATCTTAGGTGGCTGCTCACAAGCTTTTAAGACCACAGACGCTAGTCACCGAAGTAGGATGTAGAACATTTTCTTCATAAACTATGTTATGCCAATTGGGCTAGATGTTCCCCAAGACCATGGTCCCCAGGCCTCAGCCCACTAATTTGGTCCCTCAGGAGTTTGGATGTGTCTATGGAGCTTCTATGACCGTGGCTTGGACAAGTTGTGCTGGCTTCTCCAGTATTGTGTACTGTCTTACCCTTCACCGAAGTTACCGCTTATCTATTGTCTACTTAGGGTTTTTCCTTCTCCGCCACACCCTTCCGTCCTAACCATCAAAGATTGTTTCTTTTTAAGTCTTTTCATTGAGTGTTTATACTGATAGTCTCATACAATATTTGTCCTTTTGTGATTGACTTATTTCAACTCAGCATAATGCCCTCCAGATTCATTCATGTTGTGAGATGTTTTGCAGATTCATCACTGTTCTTTATCATTGTATAGTATTCCATTGTGTGTATGTACCACGGTTTGTTTATCCATTCATTGGCTGATGGTTACTTAGGTTGTTTTCATCTTTTTGCTGTTGTGAATAATGCTTCCATGAACATGGGTGTGCATATGTGTATTCATGTGATGTATTCCTAGGAGTGAGATTGCTGGATTGTATGGTATTTCTATTTCTAGCTTTCTAAGGAAGCAGCACCATATCATTTTCCAAACTGGTGGTACCATTTCCAAAATGGTCGTACCATGTTGCATTCCCACCAGCAGTGCATAAGAGCTCTAATCTCCCTGCAGCCTCTTCAACATTTGTTATTTTTTGTTTTTTTGATTCATGCCAGTAATGTCGGGATAAGATGGTATCTCATTTTGATTTGATTTGCATTTCTCTAATAGCTAGTGATCACAAGCTTTTCCTCATGTGTCTGTTAGCTGCCAGAATGTCTTCTTTGGTCAAGTGTCTGTTCGTATACTTTGCCCGTTTTTTAATTAGATTACTTGCCTTTTTGTTATAGAGGTGTTGGATTTTCCTGTAGATTTTAGAGATTACACTTTTGTCAGATTTGTCATAGCCAAAATTTTTCCAGTCTGTAGGTTCTGTTTTCACTCTTTTGGTGAAGTCTTTTGATGAGTGTAAGTGTTTAATTTTTAGAAGATCCCAGTTATCTAGCTTATCTTCTGGTATTTGTGTATGGTTAGTTATGGTTTGTATCCTGTTAATGCCATGTATTAACCTATTTTTTCTTCTATGATCTTTATAGTTTTTTGTTTTATATTTAGGTCTTTGATCCATTTTGAATTAATTTTTGTGTATGGTGTAAGGTTTTGTTTCATTTTTTTTCAGATAAGCATCCAGTTTTGCCAGCACTATTTGTTAAAAAGACTGTCTTTTACCCATTTGATGGACTTTGGGCCCTTGTCAATGATCAAGTGACCATAGGGGGATGGATTTACATCTGGGTTCTCAATACTGTTCCTTTGGTCAATGTGTCTGTCATTGTGCCAGTACCAGGCTGTTTTGACTACCATAGCTGTATAGTAGGTTCTGAGGTCAGGTAGTGGGAGTCCTACTACTTTATTCTTCTTCTTCAATAGTGCTTTACTTATCTGGGGCTTCTTTCCTTTCCACATAAAGTTAATGATTAGTTTTTTCATTTCTTTAAAGAATACTGTTGGTATTTGGATTGGGATTTCATTGTATTTGTAGATTACTTTGGGTAAAATTGTCATTTTCACAATGTTGAGTCTACCTATCCATGAGCATGGTATGTTTTTCCATTTATGTAGATCTCTTTTGGTTTCTTGCAGTAGTGTTATAGTTTTCTATGTATAGGTCTTTTACATCCTTGGTTAGATTTATTCCTAAGTATTTTATTTTTTTAGATGCTATTATAAATGATGTTTTCCTGATTTCCTTTTTGTCATTCTCTTTATTGGTGTATAGGAATCCAGCTGAATTTTATATGTTAATCTTGTATCCTGCTACTATGCTGAATATTTCTACTAGTTTCAGTAACATTCTTGTGGAGTCTTTTGTGTTTTCTCTGTAGAGTATCATATCATCTGTGAATAGGGACAGTTTTACTTCTTCTTTACCAATTTGGATGCTCTTTTTTTCTTTTTTCTTTTTTGCCTTATTGCTCTAGCTATGACTTTCAGCAGAATGTTAAATAGGAGTGGTGATAAAAGGCATCCTTGTCTTTTTCCTGTTCTCAGGGGGAATGTTTTCAGCCTCTCTCCATTAAGAATGATGTTGGCTGTTGGTTTTTTATATATGCCTGTCATGGATTGAATACTGTCCCCCAAAAATATGTCTGTCAATTTGACTAGGCCATGATTCCCAGTATTGTGTGATTGTCCACCATTTTATCATCTAATGTGATTTTCCTATGTGTTGTAAATCCTGCCTCTATGATGTTGAGGAGATGGGATTAGCGGCAGTAATGTTAATTAGGCAGGACTTAATCTGTAAGATTGGATTGTGTCTTGAGCCAATCTCTTTTGCAATATAAAAGAGAGAAGCGAGCAGAGAGACAGGGGGACCTCATACCACCAAGAAACAAGAGCCAGGAGAATAGCATGTCTTTGGACCCAGGATTCAGTCACTGAGAAGCTCCTCAACTGAGAAAATTGATGACAAGTACCTTCCCCCAAAGCTGACAGAGAGACCAAGCCTTCCACTGGAGCTGATGCCCTGAATTTGAACTTCCAGCCTACTAGACTGTGAGAGAATAAATTTCTCTTTGTTAAAGCCATCCACTTGTGGTATTTCTGTTACAGCAGCACTAGATAACTAAGATAATGCTCTTTATTATGTTGAAGAATTTCCCTTCTTTACCTATTTTATTGAGAGTTTTTATCAGGAATGGGTGTTGGAGTTTGTCGAATGCCTTTTCTGTGTCAGTTGAGATGATCATGTGATTCTTCTCTTTTATTTTATTTATGTGGTAGACTGTGATGATTGATTTTCTAATATTGATCCATCCTTGTATACCTGATATAAATTCCACTTGGTCATGATGTATTGTTATTATTTATTTATATGATGTTGAATTCTATTGGCTAGAATTTTACTGCAAATTTTTGCATCTATACTCATGAGAGATATTGGTCTGTAATTTTCTTTTTTTGTAACATCTTTGCCTGGTTTGGTATCAGGGTTATGCTGGCTTCGTAGAATGAATTTGGAAGTATCCTTTCCTTTCCTATGTTCTGAAATAGTTTGAGCAGTACTAGTGTCAGCTCTTCTCTGAATGTTTGGTAGAATTCTCCAGTGAAGCCGTCTGGGCCAAGGCTTTTTTTTGTTGGGAGTTTTTTTTTCAAGATTTTGTATATGTCATCCTATTGCCTTCTCGCCTGCATGGTTTCTGCCGAATAATCTGAGCTTAGTCTTATTGTTTCTCCTCTGTATGTGACTTCTTGTTTTTCACAAG
>NW_004444073.1:3712871-3743379 GCF_000243295.1 Trichechus manatus latirostris
CGAAAAAAGAAATGCTCTCAGGGATCCCTCTGCACGTCTGTGCAAGCTGATGGGGTAGTGTCCTTGCCACGCAGCACTGCCTGGCCAGAAAGGGCTCCCAACTCAAGAAAAGGAAAAGAAAACAAACAAATAATTCAAAACAAACAAATGAACAAAAGCCCAGGGATCCCACCAGTGCAGAAGCCCAGATCGGGAAGCAGCTCCACACTCGAATGGAGCTCCACAGCCCCTCAGGAAGAAGCAAAGATGGCGCATGGAGTCAGGTATTTGAGCGAAAGGAGGGGGAGGTGGTGAAAGGTAAGGAAGAAATCAAAAGAAGCAGAAAAAAAAGCAACACCAGCAGCCAACAAATGACACTCAGAGAGCCGGCCCGTTCGGGTGTGTGGAATCCAAGCAGCCAGTGTTTCCCGGACAAGAGATTGTGGCCGTGGGAAGCAGAGGAGGCTGAGTTGGGGTGAAGAAGGGTGGGGGGTGGGAAAGCATATATCGCAAATTACTGGTTGTTCTGTCTCCCGCTAGAAGCTCCGTGAAGCTGCTTTCTCATACCCCCTGTTTGCTGGTCTCTGATAGGAGTCCAAGATGGCAGATCCGCACTGCGTTAGCTGGTAGGGGACCTCTGGATGAATCTCTCCTCGCTCTCCATTCTCTGTCAGTTTTCTCACTCCATTTGGTGCTTGGCTGAGTTCTTTATCTCTTTATTTGTTGTTTTAGGGTTTCAGGATTGTTGTTTTCTCTGTTCAGCTTAGTTTCTCGGATCTTTGCTCTGGAGGGACGGCGTGGTGCTTCTGCCTAGAGCACCATTTTGCAGGAAGTCTTTTTTGTTGAGAGTTTTTTTTTTATTACCTTTTCAATCTCTTCTCTTGTTATGACTCTGTTCAGATTTTCAGCATCATTTTGTGTTAGTTTGAGTAGGTAGTGTGTTTCTAGAAATTTGTCCATTTCCTTTAGGTTTTCAAATTTGTTGGAGTACAGTTTTTCATAGTACTCTGTTATGATCCTTTTTATTTCAGTTGGGTATGTTGCAATGTGTTTTCATTCTTGTTTGATTCTAGGAATTTTTTGATTCCATCTTTGATTTCTTCTATTACTCAGTGTTTTTCAAGTAGGGTGTTATTCAGGTTCGAGGTATTTGATTTTTTTCCCTTGCTCTTCCTGTTATTAATTTCTACTTTGATGGTGGTGTGATCAGAGAAGATACTTTGTATTATCTCAGTGTAGTGGATTTTGTTGAGGGCTGCTTTGTGGCCTAAGATGTCATCTACTCTGGAGACTGTTCTGTGTGTGTTGGAGAAAAATGTGTACTTTGCTTCTGTTTGGTGCAGTGTTCTATATATGTCTATAAGGTCAAGTTGGTTGATTGTGGTCTTTAGATCTTCTGTATCTTTGTTAAGTTTCTTTCTAGATGTTCTGTCCTTCACTGAGAGTGGTATGTTGAAGTTTCCTACTATTACTGTGGAAATGTCAATATTCCTCTTTTCAGTGATGTTAGAGTTTGTTGTATGTTTTTGGAGCTCTGTCATTGGGTGTATAGATATTTATTATGGTTATGTCTTCATGGTGATTGTTCCCTTAATCATTATATAATGTCCATCTTTGTCTTTTATGGTGGATTTTGTTTTAAAGTCTGTTTTATCTGAGAGTAGTATCGCCACTCCTGCTGTTTTTTGGTAGTTGTTTGTTTGATATTTTTTTTTCCATCCTTTGATTTTTAATTTATTTATGCCTTTGTTTCTAAGGTGTATCTTTTTAGAGAGCATACTGATGGGTCCTGTTTTTTTATCCATTCTGTCACCCTCTGTCTCTTTATGCATGCATTTAAGCCATTTATGTTCAGTGTGATTACTGATAGGTGTGAGTTTATTTCTGTCCTTTTGTAGTGCTTTTTTTGTGGTACTGACATTTTCTTTGTTCCTCTTACTCTCTGTGTTGAATTCCTTTTCTTTGTGGAACAGACGGAAGAAGGGTGAGGAGTGGGGAAGTTGTATCCCTGGTTACCGGGTGCTGTGTCTCCTGCTGATAGCTCTGTGAAGTTGCCTTCCTGTACTCCCTGTCTGCCATTCTTGGTGGTTGACCATCCCAAGATGGTGAGTCATTATTCCTTGTCTTTTACTTAGGCATACTTCCCATGACTTTGTAATTTGTTATTTTAAAACTTTCCTGGAATTACCCTATTTTCGATGTGCCATCTGTTTCTTGCAGTAAATGTGACAGATACATTTCAGATTATCTCTGACGTTCCTACTAGCTTTAACATTTTATAACTCTATGAAATCATCTTTTACTAGGCCTGATTCTTTATCACTGCAGAAATAATTTCAACAAGAGTTGCTATACTCCTGATGACACGCATAAAATACATTTCTACAAGTCAATGCCTACACAGCCTGTAAATATACCAGTAGCCATCCTTTTCCCTATTCACTTGATTTTTTAGAAGACATTAAAATTGTTTTTTTCTGCATTATTTCAACTGAAGTTTAATTTCTTGACAAAGAGAGCATTCATGCAATAGGCAAAAATAAAATTGATTGTATTGATGCCTGTCACATTGTTAGTGTGGTTGAAAGGAGTGTAGTGAACCATATGTCCTTTCTCTGATAACCATACAGAAAAGTAAGCTTTGGCTGCTTTCAAATTGCAAGTGCTGTTTGCAGTCTATTTCAGTTTATGATCCTACCTTCTGAATGTACATTCTTCTTAAAATCTTTGTTAAGAAAAATCGGATATTTACACAAATATGCTAAAATCAGTTATAAATTCTTGGAACCTTACATTTTAGGATTTTCATTGTGTTGGAATTTTATTTTATTGATAATTATTCAAAATAAGTTAGTCATATATTAGGATATAGAATTTTTTTTTCTAAATATTTAGTTGGATGGTAATGAACATTGGCATAGACTAGGGAATACATAGAAGAGACTATAATCACATTCAAAGGAGTGTTCTTTGTCTTTGAGGTCCTTGGCAACCTGTACCATTGCTGAAGTACTGCTTGTTCTCACTGTTGTTAATTCCTAAGGGATCAGGTTCTTTCACTTAATGGTTTATATGGCACTGAATCTTCATTTTATCTCAAAAAGAGAAATTAATAAAATAACAATTAGAACAGGAATTTTTAATAGACTTTTTCCAAGCATTGAAAAATCAAATAGGAAATGTCATGCAAGACTATAAAAGAAATATTCAACTATAAAGCTTCATTTAGTATTTTTATAATAAGTATCTTACACTATAAGCAGGGAATGAATCCTATTAATCATGTTGTGCGTCATAAAGAAAACCTTGATAATTTCTCTAAAACGGAAAGTGTACAGATGTTATTATCTGTCACAATGACACTAAACCAAAGTTTTAACCATTTGGAAATTTTAAAGTTGCTCTTCTCAGTGAATGATAACGCAACATAACAAAGTCAAAAAATAGTTCATTATAAAATTTTAATTAGAAATAAAAATAAATGAACTGTTTTATTTCTGGAAACTCAAATCTAACAACAAATTAAATTTAAGGAAAGAGAAGGGGAATGATACACAGAATA
This sequence comes from Trichechus manatus latirostris, assembly GCF_000243295.1. NCBI lineage: Eukaryota > Metazoa > Chordata > Mammalia > Sirenia > Trichechidae > Trichechus > Trichechus manatus. The sequence continues at coordinate 3,716,413 of NW_004444073.1, forward strand.
AAACCCAAAGCTGCTGCCATCAAGTTGATTCTGACTCATAGCGACCCTATAGGACAGAGTAGAACTGCCCCATAGGATTTCCAAGGCTGTACCATATTTTTACACAAATAACATGTGCCTTTTGCATTTGTTTACTGGACTCCCCCCTACCCCCAGCCCTATGAGCTATTTTTGTAAGCAAGCTATACTAATTTTTTTTTACAGCAACACGTGGAAGAGGGCTGGCATGGCGGCATTTTAGAGAGTGCCTCGTGGGGGGAAGGAGCATCTGGCAAACAAACCCAGGAGGAGCTCGTTATTTTCATAAAAATACAGTCATCTTTATTAAAGCAGACTGCCACATCTTTCTTCCGCAGAGCAGCTGGTGGGTTCGAACTGCTGACCTTTCAGTTAGCAGCCGAGTGCTTAGTCACTATACCACCAGGGCTTCTGTCAATACATAGTATAATAAATGGACTATAGAAACAAAGAGCACAATTCTAAGTTCATCCAGGTGTTGTATTATTGAAAATACTGCTATAAGAAAACATTCTTGAAAGAAGTTCAGTGATACTTAAGCTAAATGGATTTAAAGCAGCAATACAATCTTGGAGACAACAAAGGGAATAGATATATAATCAAGCACAGGGTTTTAAAAAGTTAATAGAATGCTATTACTAATAAGTAGACACAAAAATTTGAAGATCTGTAATAAAGTGCTGACTTTGAAAATATAAATTACTGAACTTGAAGTAGAAAACCAAACTCAAGCCAAAAACCCACTGCCGTCAAGTCAATTTTGACTCATAGCCACCCTGTAGGAGACAGAAGAACTGCCTTATAGGGTTTCCAAGGCTGTAAATCTTTATGCAAGTAGACTGCCACATCTTTCTCCCACAGAGCAGCTGGTGAGTTCAGACTGCTGATCAGAAAACCAAAAGAGACCAAATATTATGACAGAAATTCCAAATGTTGTCAAGTACCCATTAGAGGTTCTGGGCTATAGATATACACAATGTATACAACTACACACACACACACACACACACACACACACACACACACACAGAAACACACAATATCTCTAGATATATTCCTTCCAAAAGCTGGCAGTTATATATCAAGATTGGGGTCAGAAGTGTGGCTGAAAGTAAACTCTCACTTTTGTACTGTTTAAATATTTTCCATGTACTTGTATTGCTATAAATATAAACTTGTAAGGTAGGAGTTTCTCAAAGTGGGGTTCTGTGGACCCCAGGAAATCCTTAGATGTATTCTTTGCTAATTTGTTAGTCTTTTGTGATACCTATTTTAACGTATTTATTCAATTATTTTAATAGGTAAAATTTTCACATAGTTTTGAAACATTATTTCATCTACATATTTCTCCTCATTTCACATGTATCCCAATGGTATCATTCTTTTTATCATTTCAGAGTTTAGGGAATGGGAAGGGGACTTCTGCTCAACTGGGAATGCAAACAGCCCAAAGAAAACTTAGTGATCGAAAATGCAGCTGGCACATATTCACCACTAAAAACTATCCCTGGAGAATTCCCAATGCTTCATTCAACTCTCTATCAAAAAAGAAAACAGTCAGATTTGGAATAACAGATAGTTTGAAAACTGAGCTTTCAAACAAAGAGGACTCTGGCTGTGTTTTCTGTCGTCCATTTTATTAAGCTAGGGAGTGAGGTTTTGGGAAGAAAGCAGACATGGAAAGAATTAATAAGTGAAAGCAAGACAATCAATGCTTTTGCAAATGTCCCAAATGACTTTTTTTCTATTTTTTATTATAGTAATAATACATACACATTGTAAGACACCAAATAGAGAAATACAAAATGGAAAGTTCACGCAGCTCTGCATGTGTACAGTTGAGTAGGGGGAAAAAATGTACAGCGTTTAGTGTCAGATGATCTGAGTGTAAATGTTGGCTTCACCCCTTAATAAATGTATGCTGTTAGGAAAGTTACTCAATTCCTCTAAGCTTCAGTTCTCTCATTTGGAAGGGTGCTAATAGTACCTTCCTTATAAAGTTGTTTACAGATTAAAAAAGACTATCTATGGATGTTCTCAGAATAATGAGTGTTTTATAGAAAGTGCTCAATATATATTGGTTATTATGTTAATAATAATAATAAATTCTGTTTTATAACCTTCTTTTTCACTCAATAATATTCAAATAAATCTGGAATCACCAATTGTTCACTGAAGAAATGCATAAAAGAAAATGCAAGTGGGACTGTTCCATTTAGTTTCTTCAGTCTTAATTTCTTAACACTTACCTTCTATATCAGGGCTTCTTATCCTTCTTCATTACAGAAGTCATTAATTAAAAAACAAAAACATTCATACTGGCTTATGACCCAGAAGGAATCAAGCTTAATTGAACTTGCTAGCCCAAGGACACGTTGGAAAGGATGTAGCTGAAACGCGATATTGAGAACGTGGACTTGGAGATCCCAACTAGCCTGTGTGTTCCCAAAGCAGTGTGTTGAGGGAAGTCACTTCTCTATTCTTCATTTTAAGTCATGAACTTATACTTTCCTTTGATGAACTTTGGTTTATTTGACTGTAAAAAAAATTTTCTCTTTAGAGAAGATTTGTTACTTGGATATTTCCAATTTGTTCATTTTATTTTGGGAGTGGAGGTGGAAGTAAAAATATACTAATTCTGCCATTTTTTATTGGTAGAGAATCAGTCAGTACCATGTACAGTGATAGAAAATTTAATAAATTTTAACAAATTGTAAAAATAGATGCCAGATATAAATAACAACTTCTAAAATAATCAGAAAGAAGAACACACACAGGAAAAAAAAATTAGTGAAAGATAAAACAGTTAAAGAAAAATTTAGTAAAAAGTAAAATAGGAGAGTTCTAAGACCAAACATGAATAAACTCATGTATTCAAAGAAGACTCTCAAATTGAATCATGAAGCAATACAAGAGTATGTACTGAATATAAAAGGCACATCTGAATGAAATAACTCTAAAAAGACAAAAATAAGCAAAGGCATAAGAGGCAAATGCCTACAAAAGAAAGAAAGGGAGAGAAAATTTTTCTTTTTCTTTCTTTCTTTTCTTTCTCCCACCTAGCCTCATACACTACCTCCCTCCACTTCACGTTGGCCCCTGGGTCTGACCGGCTTGCACCTGGCAGCTACTGCCATGCTACCTCCCCCTTTTTTCTTTCTCCCTCCCACCTAGTCCCATATGCCACTTCCCCACTTCCTGTCAAACTACACCACACTATCATGGTTAGAGTGTCCCTGGTGCTGAGACCTACTGCCACACTAGGTCTGCACTGCCCCTCCTCTCCCACTACTCAACCAGCTGCTGAATAGTGTGGGAAGTGAGCCTGTACTACTCCCTGTCTGACAAACTCAACCATCTGACAAGGGACTGAGAATGCTCTGACACTGCTAGACCAACACCAGGAGACAGACAGTGCCTGCCCAGCACACCATCAGCCACCTCACTAAACCAAAGAACAGCAAAGCGGGCTTGCACTGCCTGCTGCTGCTCTGCCCACCCTGACAAGGTGGTGAGAGCTATCATGCTCACAGATGAACAAGCAGCAAAGCATACCCTGTCTGCCAGCCCTGACATATCAAAACAAAACAAAAAATCAGGACAAAAAAATACAATCAATAAATAAAGAAAATAATACCTGAATGTCTCAGAGATAGCAGACAATATCAAAACATATAAAAAAGCAGGACAAGATTGTTCCAGCAAGTGAGCAAAACAAAGAATCAGATAACCTTCTGGTAGAAGAAAAAGCAGTGGAGCTACCTGATATCGAGTTCAAAAGACTAATATTTAGGACTCTCCAAGAGATTAGGAAAGAGATTTAAAAAACAAAACAAAACAAAAACAACACAAACAAAACAAAGGAAAAAATAGACAAGATCATGGAAAACACAGACAAAGCAATAGAAGAATTCAGGAAAATAATATGAGAACAAAATTTCAAAATAAATAATTAGAAATAATGCTAAAACAGTAACTACAAATCCAAAAGATAAACAACAAAATCTCAGAAATGGGCAACTCAATAGAAGGTTTTAGGAGCAAATTTTTAAAAAATGGAAGACAGAATCAGTGAGATTGAGGACAAATCCATGGACGCCACTTTGTTTGAGGAAAAATCAAGAAAAAAATAAAGAAAAATGAAGAAAACCTAAGAATTATATGGGATACAATCAAGAGTAAATATATGCCTGTGACTGGAGTTCCAGAACAGGAGAAAATGTAAAACACAGAGAAGATTGTGGAAGATTTGCTGGCAAAAAACTTCGCAACTATCATGAATGATGAAAAGCTGACTATCCAAGAAATTCAATGAACATCATATAGGATAGACCCCAAAAGAAGGTCACCAAGACATAATATAATCAAACTTGCCAAAATCAAAGACAAAGAATCCTGAAAGCATCTTGAAAAAGTGAAAAGTCACTTACAAAAAGGAAACAATAAGACTAAGTTCTGATTACTTGGCAGAAACCATGCAGGCAAGAAGGCAATGGGAAGATATACATAAACCCTTGAAAGAAAAAAACCTGCTAAACAAGAATAATATATCATGCAAAACTCTCTCTCAAAAATGATGGTGAAATTAAGACATATCCAGATAAATAGAAATTAAGAGAAGTCGTAAAAACCAAACCAAACTTACAAGTAATATTTAAGGCAGTCCTTAGGTTACAGAGAACAACAGACAATAACCTGAGTCTAGGACACATGACAGCATCAGCCAGATATCAACCTAGATAAAGAACTCTCAATAATAAGCAAAAGCTAAAAGACTTAAAACAGGGAAACAGAGACAACAATCTGTAAATGACAACAATGTCAAAACATTAAAAGGGAGAATAAATAGTGTAAATATAGAACTTTCATATGGAGAGGAAGTCAAGGTCATATCAAGTAATAAAAGACTGGTTCAAACTTTTGACAATAAGGGTATATTTCAAAGTAACCACAAAGAAAGTTAGAAAACATACTCATGAGAATAAAAAAGAAGAAAAACATAAAGTCTCAGTAAACACAATATCTATAATAACGAAAGCAAAGAAAATTCACACTCACAAAAAAAAATGCTACAAGAAAGTAAGAGGAATAAAGAAAATGACAGCACCACAAAAAAAAGCACAACAATATGACAGCAATTAACTCATACCTATTAATAATCCCACAGAATGTAAATGGCTTAAATGTACCTGTAAAGAGACAAAGAGTGGCAGAACAGATTAAAAAAATGACTCTTCAATATGCTGTCTACAAGAGATACAAAAACATAAATATACTAAAATCAAAGGATGAGAAAAATATATTAAGAAACAGTAGCCAAAAAAGATCAGCAGTGGCAATACTAATCTCAGAAAAAATAGACTTTAAGGCAAAATCAACACCAAAAGAAAAGGAATGACATTATATAAAGGGACAATACACCAAGAAGGCATAACCATGATAAATATCTAAGTACCTAAAAACAGGGCTCCAAAATACATGAAATAAATTCTAATCACACTGAAAAGAGAGACAGTTCCACAATAATAGTAGGAGACTTCAACACACCACTCTCGGTAGAGAACAGAACATCTAGAAAGAAACTCAACAAATATACAGAAGATCTAAAGGCCACAATCAACCAGCTTGACCTAATAGACAAAGAAAGAACACTCCACCCAATAGCAGCAAAATATACATTTTTTTCCAACTCACATGGAACATTCTCCAGAATAGACCACATTTTAGGCCAAAGAGCAACCCCCAATAAAACCCAAAACATTGAAGTAATACAAAGCATTCTCTCTGAACACAATACCATAAAAGTAGAAATCAATAACCGGAGGAGCAAGGAAAAAAAAAAATCAAAACACGGAAACTGAATAACACCTTGCTTAAGTGCAACTGGGTAACAGAAAAAATCAAAGACGGAATAAAAAAAATTCCTAGAATCAAATAAGAATGAAAACACATCATACCAAAACCACTGGAACACAGCAAAAGCAGTGCTGAGATGGCAATTTTTAGTAATGAATGCACACATCAAGAAAGAACAAGCCAGAATAAAAAACTTAGCCCTACAACTCAAACAAATACAAAGAGAGCAGCAAAAGAAGCCCACAGTCACCAAAAGAAAGGAAATAATAAAGACTAGAGCAGACACAGATGAAATAGAGAACAGAAAGAATCAACAACACCAAAATTCTGTTCTTTGGAAAGATCAACAAAATCGACAAACCATTGGTCAAACTGGCAAGAGAAAAACAGAAGAGAAAGCAAATAACCATAATAAGAAATGAGTAGGAGGGCATTGCAACAGACCCAACTGAAATAAAAAGGATCATAACAGAATATTATGAAAAATTATACTCCAACAAATTTGAGAACCTAGAGTAAATGGACAAATTTCTAGAAACACACTAACTAAAATAATACAAACTGAGATAGAAAATCTGAACAGACCCATAGCAAGAGAAGAGATTGAAGATACAATTAAAAAAAACTAACCCCCCCCCCCAAAAAAAAAAAAACTCGCCCAGATGGCTTCACTGGAGAATTGTACCAAAAATTCAGAGAACAGCTCATACCAGTACTATTCAAACTATCTGAGAGCATAGAAAAGGAAGGAATACTCCCAAATTCATTCTATGAAGCCAGCATAACCCTGATAGCAAAGTCATGCAAAGATACCATAAACAAAATTACAGACCAATATCTCTCATGAATATAGCTGCAAAAATTCTCAACAAAATACTAGCCAATAGAATTCAGCATCATATCAAAAAAAATAATATACCATGACTAAGTGGGATTCATACCAGAAACACAAGGATTGTTTAACGTCAGAAAATCAATCAATGTAATCTACCACATGAATAGAACAAAAGAAAAGAATCAGATGATCATCACAATTGACACAGAAAAGGCATCTGATAAAGTCCAACACTTTTCCCAATAAAAACTCTCAGTAAATACAAACAGATTGGGAATTTCTCAACATAATAAAAGTCATCTATACAAAACCAACAGCCAACATCATTCTCAGTGTAGAGAGGCTGAAAACATTCCCGCTGAGAACAGAAACAAGACAAACGCCCTCTTTCACCGCTCCTTTTTAACATTGTGCAGGAAGTCTTAGCTAGAGCAATAAGGCAAGAAAAAGAAATAAAGCGCATCTGAATTAGAAAGGAAGAAGTAAAACTATCTCTATTTGCATATGATTATTATCCTATACATAGAGAACCCCAAAGTTCCCACAAGAGAACTATTGGAACTAATAGAAAGATTGAGTAGAGTAGCAGGATACATGATCAACATACAAAAATTAGTTGGATTCCTATACACCGATAAAGAGAACTATGAAAAGGAAATCAGGACAGCAATACCATTTATAGTGTTGTTAGGTGTCATCCAGTCAGTTCCAACTCATAGCGACCCTATGTACAACAGAACGAAACACTGCCCGGTCCTCATGATCGTTGTTATGCTTGAGCCCATTGTTGCAGCCTCTGTGTCAATCTATCTTATTGAGGGTCTTCCTCTTTTTCACTGACCCTCTACATTAAGAAGCAGGATGTCCTTCTCCAGGGACTGATCCCTCCTAATAACACATCCAAAGTAGGTGAGATGAAGTCTCACCATCCTCTCTTCTAAAGAGTATTCTTTGTTCGTTCTTTTGGCAGTCTATGGTATATTCAACATTCTTCGCCAACACTATAATTCAAAGGCACCAATTCCTCTTTGGTCTTCTTTATTCATTGCCCAGTATTCACATACATATGAAGCAATTGAAAACACCATGGCTTGGGTCAGGCACACGTTAGTCTTCAAAGTGACATCTTTGCTCTTCAACAATTTAAAGAGGTCTTTGGCAGCAAATTTGCCCAATGCAATGCATCTTTTGATTTCTTGACCGCTGCTTCAATGGGGACAGATTGTAGATCAAAGTAAAATGAAATCCTTGACAACTTCAATCTTTTCTCTGTTTATTATGATGGTGCTTATTGGTCCAGTTGTGAGGATTTTTGTTTTCTTTATGTTGAGGTGTCATACATACTGAAGGCTGCAGTCTTTGATCTTCATCAGTAAGTGCTTCAAGTCCTCTTCACTTTCAGTGAGCAAGGTTGTGTCATCTGCATATCGCAGGTTGTTAATGCATCTTCCTCCAGTCCTGATGCCCTGTTCTTCATACAGTCCAGCTTCTTGGATTATTTGCTCAGCATACAGATTGAATAGGCATGGGGAAGGATACAACCCTGACACACACCTTTCCTGACTTTGAACCATGCAGTATCCACTTGTTCTGTTCGAACGACTACCTCTTGCTGTATGTACAGGTTCCTCATAGCACAATTAAGTGTTCTGGAATTCTCATTCTTTGCAATGTTATCCATAATTTGTTATGATCCACATAGTCGAATGCCTTCGCATAGTCAATAAAACACAGGTAAACATCTATCTCGCATTCTCTGCTTTCAGCCAGGATCCATCTGACATCAGCAATGATATCCCTCATTCCATGTCTTCTTCTGAATCCAGCCTGAATTTCTGCTGTTCCCTGTCGATGTACTTCTGCAACCGCTTTTGAATGATCTTCAGCACAATTTTGCTTGTGTGTGATATTAACGATATTGTTCAATAATTTCCACATTTGGTTGGGTCACCTTTCATGGGAATAGGCATAAATATGGATCTCTTCCAGTCAGTTGGCCAGGTAGCTGTCTTTCAAATTTCTTGGCATAGATGAGTGAGCACTTCCAGTGTTGCGTCCGCTTGTTGAAACATCTCAATCAGTATTCCATCAATTCCTGGAGCCTTGTTTTTGGCCAATGTCGTCAGTGTAGCTTGGACTTCTTCCTTCAGTATCATCAGTTCTTGACTGTATGCTACCGCCTGAAATGCAATCTATAGACGTAAAGCAATCCTGATCCATATACCAACAGCATTCTTTAATGCAATTGGAAAACGAATTACCAGTTTAATATGGAAAGGAAGGAGGCCCTGGATAAGTAAAGCATTATTGAAGAAAAGAACAAAGTAGAGGGCCTCACACTACCTGACCTCAGAACCTACTTTTCAACCATGGTAGTCAAAACCGCCTGGAACTGGTACAATGACAGACACAGACCAGTGGAACAGAATCGAGAACCCAGAGAAAAATACATCCCGTTGTCAGCTGATCTTTGCCAAAGGAGCAAAGTCCATTGTCAATGGGGAAAAGATGGTCTTTTAAACAAATGGTCCTGGCAAACCTGAGTATCCATCTGTAAAAAAATGAAACAGGACCCTTACCTCACACCATACAAAAAAACTAGCTCAAAATGAACCAAAGACCTAAATATAAAACCTAAAAGGCTAAAGATCATGGAAGAAAAAACAGGGGAAATGGTAGGGAATTAAAAATGTATGGCATAAATACAATACAAACCATAACTAACAACGCACAGACACCAGAAGATAAACTAGATAACCGGGAGCTCCTTAAAATTAAACACTTATGCTCATCAGAAGACTTCACCACAAAAGTGGAAAGAGGACTTACAGACTGGGAAAAATATTTGCCTACAATATATCTGTAAAATCTATAGAATACTTCAACACCTCAACAATAAAAAGACAAAAAATCCAATTAAAATTGGGCAAAAGATATAAACAGATACTTCACCAGAGAAGACATTAGGAGACTAGTAGACTCCGGAGGAGGAAATGCTCTCAATCATTAGCCATTAGAGAAATGCAAATCAAAACTACAATGAAACTCCATCTCACCCCAACATGACTGGCACTAATTAAAAAAAAAAAAACAGAATATAACAAATGTTGGAGAGATTGCAGGGAGATTGGAACCCTTATTTTATTTTATTGTGTTTTAGGTGAAAATTTAAGGCTTAAATTAGCTTTTCATTCAAAAATTTATGCACAAATTAGCTGAAGGAGCGCTGGTGGTGCAGCGCTTAAAGCACCGGGCTACTAACGGAATGATTGGCTATTGAAACCCACCAGCCGTTCTGAGGGAGAAAGATGTGACAGTCCGCTTCCATAAAGGTTTACAGCCTTGGAAACTCTACAGGACAGTTCTACTCTGTCCTACAGCGTCTGTATGAGTTAGAATCGACTCGATGGCTGTGGGTACCAAAGCAGCTGACAGTGATGTAAATACAGAGGCTCTTGGAAATATCTCTTGCTCTTCAAAATACCTCTCCTACTCACTTGCTGATGCTTAGAATTTTTCTAAAAGTTATAAAACCAAAACCCATTGCTGCTGAGTCGATTCCGACTTACAGCCACCCTGTAGAAGTTTCAATTTTGTAATAATTAATGAAACTTACCCTGCAAAGGCCTCTGGCAGAGGGGATACACTGTATTCATGCTAACATATATGAACTACATTGGCACCTTTCCTGAGAGTCGGTGTTGGCGAGAGCTCTGTGTCTAAAATACATTGCGAAAGAATTTTCCAGAAATTGCAAAAATGTGAAAAACAGAAGGAAAGGACATCAGCGTGAGTTGCATAATTTGTTTTTCCTATATGATATTTGGTTTGTTTTTGTTGCTGTGGTCATTTATGTTCTTATCCATCCCTTGGCGCTTTCACGTGACTGTCTCTAGGTATCTTCCTTAGCAATTGGGCAATTCTTAAAATTAGCTCTTGGCTTCAAAGCTCTCCCTGACCAAATCATGCATCTGAGTTTTGTCTTGTGTTGATGAAAACATAGGAAATGCTCGTGTTCACATTTCCCTCATGGAGGAGACCTCAAGATGAGTTTAAACGTTTTTATTTTAAAAAGATGAATGTGATTTAAAAGATATTACAGCCACACTGCTGCAGATACAGTAAAAACCTAACCTAACCTGTTCCCGTCAAGTTGATTCTGACTCATAGCTACCCTACAGGACAGACTAGAACTGCCCCATAGGGTTTCCAAGGAGCACCTGGTGGATTCAAACTGCAGACCTTTTGGTTAGCAGCCATAGCTCTTAACCACTATGCCACCAGGGTTTCTGTGGATAGAGCAGTGCTTACCAAATATGGCTTTCACAACCTGTATTTCCCAGAGTCACTGGCAGTTAAATTAAGGACATAAAATAATTAGTTCTGCCCAGTAATCTACGAACCCAGTTAATGTGTCACTTTAGGTCAAAGGAATGCAAGAGCGGGTGGGAGTTCTCCATATTCCCTCTTCTTTGGCAGCAACCCTGGAGGTCAAATGTAGAAACAGCTGAGTAGTTGTTATATCAATGAGCCAAACATGGCCTCTGTGTATTAGCCCCAAGTTGTCTACTTCTTAGCTAACTGAGGACTGTTAGCCCACAAAGCCCACTGGTCCCAAACTCAAATTGTATATGTCTAATTGTTTTTAAAATAGCCTGAATAAGCAGGTTTTTAGCCACTTAAAGCTGCCTGCTTTACATACCCTGGGAAACTATACCCAATAACTAACTGTTAACTCTAGATAAGATAAAACCCTGTAGTTATAAGGACCCTAAGGCACTATTGCCTTTGGAGTTGTCTGACTCACAGACTTCCCACCTTGCTGCAGGAAGAAGTCACCCAGATGCATGTAAGCCACCCTCCTTCTGCTCTTCCCCTGCATCTGTTTGCTGTGTCATTGCATAGAAAACAGCTACCCTGGAGGGTCACTTCTCTGGCATCATAACCTCATCTAACCTGGCTAATAAAAATTGATCCAAAATTCCAAAGTTGCAAAATAGTAAACAACGAAAAATCTCCCTCTCATCATTGTCTCTCAGCTACTCAGTTCCATTCCCAGGAGGGAAATAATATTACCAGTTTCTTATGTATCATTGCAAAGATACTGTATATACACAAGCAAATGAATTACTTTTTTCTTATTTTTTCTTAGGAGTCTGGTATGATACATATACTTTTGGTTCTTTTTATTTCCCCTTATAATATATCTTAAATATCACTTCATACCAGGTATAATAGAGCTTATTGATTGCACTGATTCTATTTTGTCTTTGCCGACCATTTCATTTTATGGATTAAAGAAATTTATTTAACCAATCTCATTTATAGTCATTTGGATTACTATTCTTTTCCATTCTTTTACTATTATAAATAATGCCACAATAAATAATCTCATAAAACCATCATTTCATGTATGTAGTATGTAAAAATTAGTCTAAATTCCTAGATTCAGAACTGGTGGGTCAAAGGAATGTACATACACAATTTTGGTAGGTACCACCAAATTGCTCTCTGTAGAAAAGGTTCTAATTTAAACTCCCACTAACAATATTTGAGAGTGCTTGTTTTCATTTAACCTCCTCAATGCACTATGTCGTCACACATTTTGATCTCTGTAATTCTATAAATGAAAATTGTGCCCCATCGAACTTTTATTTGCATTTATTTTATTATGAATAAGTCAGAAGATCATTTATATGTGGAAGACTGTTATTTTTTAAATACTGTTGCAACAAAAATGCCACAAGTTGGTGGCTTTAAAGAGCATAACTTATTGTCTCACAGTTCTGGAGACTAGAAGTCTAAATTCAGGTTGTTGGCAGGGCTATGCTCTGTCTGTGTTAACTCTAGGGGAAAATCCTTCCTGGTCTCAGTCAGCTTCCGTAGCCCTGGGCATTTCTGGGTATTTTTTTGGCTTGCAGAGGGATCCTCACATGGTCTCACATGGTCTCTTCCTTGTGTGTGTGACTCTCAGTGTCTGTTTTCCCTTTTTATAAAACACCACTCATAAGAGATTAGGTTTACCACTCTACTCAGATATGACCTCATTAACATAAGAAAAGAAAAACTCTATTTCCAAACAGGGTCACACTCACAGATGCAGGGATTAGAACTTCAATATATGTTTTTTTGGGGGGGGGGTCACAATTCAATCCATAACAAAGATCCATTTATATTTCCTTTTCTGTGAAACCTCAAGTCTTTCTCATTTTCTATGATTGTCAGTCTTTTTTTATAGATTTGTTGGAGCTCTTTATATATTTTGAAAGTTATTCTTTTGTCTCTCATACAAATTCTCACATATTTCTTCCCAGATTTCTGTTTACCTTTGATTTGCTTTTGCTTTCTGTTGTGATGAAGAGTTTTTAAAAAATTATATAGGGTCAAATTTATCAATAATTTTTATTGCTTCTTGGCTTTATTTTTGTCTTACTTCAAGATTATTAGAAATTCTCCCATGTTCTTTAATGACTCAATATTTTAATCTTTGGTGGATCTGGATTTTTTTTTTTTTTTTTTTTTTGCATCAGATGAAGTAGGTTTTCATTCTTATAATATTTTTGAATCATTTAGACTGCACAATACCCACACTATATATTCTAGAAAAAAAAAAAAGACATTTCATGTTACATACAACCACAACTCACCCTAATGTTGCTGGTACTGATGAAGAAATAAATAAATTCCATTTAAGCCAGTTTTTCTAAGCACTAAATTTGATCCCTTTACATATCAAAAAGTATTTAAACTTCTTTGCATTTTTATTTAAACCTTTCTAAAATTAATTGATTTCTTCAGTGATATCTAAATCCTCCTATCAAAGTCTGAAACTAAAAGTAGGGCTGAGTCATGAGTAGGTGGGAGGGGTATTGAGAAAGATAACATGACACCTGCCATAGTCAGGAACCAGAGAAAACGAAAGGATTTCTGCTGTGCAAGCAGGACTTCCAACCGGTTCATTCTGGTTTAAATCCCTGCTGAGAATTGCATTTCTACCCCAGATATACTAAATCAGAAATTACATTTTAACAAGATCCCAGCAGGGGTTCAAACTAGAATGAACCATCTCCAAGCCCTGTATGCAAGTGTACTTTGATCCACACCACTAAAGACACCTGGCTTCAGCCATAATAAGAATGAGTGATGACAGCTTATGTGCCAAGGAGTTGCAAAGACACAGGATCCCCCAAGCAGTGCAGGCTTCATGGGCATCAACCATTGTAGTCACACAGGGCACCATGCTTGGAAGGGTCCATATCTTGGGATTAAATCAGTGTGGTCACTGTGTTGAAATTCCTAATAATTTTATTTTTGAATTTATACTTTTAAGTGGGACAATGGAGCATGCACCAAAGGTTTGGAACCTTACATCACGTACAGTCTGGCCTACTACTGCCTTCCTACCTCTCCAGGAAGGCTACTCTTCCACCTGCTTCTCTGCCCTTGGGCATTCTAGACCTGCCCAGCCTCCTCCTTCCTCCCACCATCTCCCAACAGCTGCCCCTGGTAGGAGTCTGGGCACTGGATCAAGGAGGTAGAGGTCAGCCTTGTGTGCCCCATAGCATCCTGAGGTGGGGTAGGGCAGCCGCTGCCCTTGTCTGGGCTGGCAGCCCTATGGCACATCTGGTGGCTGGCTGCATCTCGGCAAGAATGAGTGTCTCACCCATCTCCATCTCTATAGTAAGCAATCCCAGCACAGATTTAAAAATCCTTTGGGGGTTTCCCATTTGCAGTGGTTTGGGGGTGTTGGACCTGTGGAAAGACAAGATAGCTGGCTTGACTTTTCCAGACACTGCCCCAGCCAGGGCACGGTGGACTCAGTCTGGCTGCTACCTAAAGGGCATCTGCACTACCATCACAGCCAAGCGAGTATGCAGACACTCCACAGAGAGGGGTGGGACCCCAGGTATCTGCGAGGATCTGCACTCACTCCATGCGTGTCCCTATGCCCAGGAGTAGCCCTACAGCAGCTTCCATGCCTAGGGAATCCTCTTTCTTCCTTTTATCCTTCCTGAGTCTAACTTGGTTTGTCTCTCCTGACCACCCTTTGGAGAAGAGCCATGGAATATAAACTGTCTAATTTTGATGATTCCACATACCAATTAAATGTGTGGATATTTGCATTTAATACTAGCAATGCACAAAATAAAGATGAGCCGTCAAATTCATGCTAATAAGTAAAAATTTGTTAGCTTTGCTTTATTTAGAACAATGTTAAATAGCAAATAAAAAATACCATGATAATTTGAGAGACTACATAAGAAAGAAAAAAGCTTGCTATGTACCTTTTTTTAATAGTGATATAATTCCCACATCGTAAAATGCAGCCTTCACAGTGTACGGTTCCGTGGTTTTTAGTATATTCACAAAGTTGCGCAAGCAACACCATTTTCTAATTCCAGAACATTTCCATCACCACAGAAAGAAACTTATTATTCATAAGTACTGACTCTCCATCTTTCCTCCCCACAAACCAAAAAAACCAAACCGATTGCCTTCAAGTAGATTCTGACTCCTAGCCCCTGGCAACCAACCACTAACCTGCTTCAGTTTCTATGGATATGCTTATTCTGGCCACTTCATATAAAGGGAATCACACAATATGTGACTTTTTGTATCTATGGTCTTTAAATTAGAATAATGCTTCTCATGGTTTGTCCTTCATTCTTGTTTATTGCCAAATAATGTTCCACTGTATGGATATATCACATTTTATTTACCTATTCATCAATCGATGAACATTAGATTGTTTCCAGTGTTTGGTCAGTATGAACAATACTGCTAAGAACACTTGTGTACAAGAAGTTTTTGTGTGGACATAAGTCTTCATTTCTCTTGGATATATACCTAGGAGTGGAATTACTGGGTCACAAGGTAACATGTTATCAGGAAGGTCCAGTCCCTGGAGCACATCGTTCTTTGTAAAGTAGAGGGTCAGCGAAAAAGAGGAAGACCCTCAAGGAGATGGATTGACACAGTGACTGCAACAATAGGCTCAAGTATGACAACGATTGTGAAGATGGCGAGGACTGGGCAGTGTTTCATTCTGTTGTGTATAGGGTCGCTATGAGTCAGAACCAATTCGACAGCACTTAACAATGGTAATGCTATGTTTAACCTTTTGAGAAACTGCCAGACTGTTTTCCAAAGTGGCTGCAACCATTTTACAATCCACCAGCAATGCACAAGGTTTCTAATTTCTCTGTATCCTTGCCAATACTTGCTATTATCCATCTTTTATATTATAGTCAACCTAGTGGGTGTGAAATGGTATCTCATTGTGTGTTTGATATGCATTTCCTTAATGACTAATGACAGTCCCTGGGTGGCACAAAAAGTTTACTGCTTGACTACTAGACAAAATGTTAGTATTCAAACCCACCCAGAGGCACCTCAGAAGACAGGCATGGTGATCTGCTTCTGAAAGGTCACAGCCTTGAAAACCCTGTGGAGCAGTTCGATTCTGCACATGTGGGGTCACCATGAGTTGGAGTCGAATCAACAAACTAACAACAACAACTGATTAATGATGTTGGGTATATTTTCATAAACTTATTGGTCATTTGTGTATCTTCTTTGGAGAAATACTTATTCAAATCCTTTGCTCATTTTTAATTGGGTTATTTGTCTTTTTATTGTTCAGTTTTAAGATTTGTCTATATGTTCTGGATACAAATCTCTTTTCAGATATATGCTTTTCAAATATTTTCTCTCATTTTGTTAGTTATCTTTTCACTTCCTAGAGGATGTCCTTCAAAACACAAAATTACAAATTTTGACGCAATGCAGTTTATCAAGTTTGTCTTTTGTTATTTGTGTTGTTACTGTCATATGTAAGAAACCACTGCCAAATCCAAGGTCATGAAGATTTATGCCTGTTTTCTTCTAAGAGTTTTACAGTTTTAGCTCTTACATTTAGGTCTTTGATCCATTTTGAATTAATTTCTGTATATGGTATAAGGTAGGAGTCCTAATTCATTCCTTCACATTTTGATACCCAGTTGTCCCAGCACCATTTGTTGAAAAGACTAACCTTTCTCCATTGAATTATCTTGGTATCCTTGTTGTCATGGATTAAATTGTGTCCCCCAAAAATATGTGAATCAATTTGGCTAGGCCATGATTCCCAGTATTGTGTGATGGTCCACTATTTTGTCATCCGTGTGATTTTCCTATGTGTTGTAAATCCTATCACTATGATGTCAATGAGATGGATTAACAGCAGTTAGTTGAGGAGATCTACAAGACTGAATTGTGTCTTGAGCCAATCTCTTTTGAGATGTAAAAGAGAGAAGCAAGCAGAAAGACGGAGGAACTTCATACCATCAAGAAAGCAGTGCTGGAGCAGAGTGCATCCTTTAGACCTGGGGTTCCTGCTCAGAGAAGCTCCTAGTCCAGGGGAAGATTGATGAGAAGGGACCTTCCTCCAGAGCCAACAGAAACAGAAAGCCTTCCTCTGGAGCTGATGCCCTGAATTTGGACTTGTAGCCTACTAGACTGTGAGGAAATAAATTTCTCTTTGCTAAAGCTATCCATTTGTGGTATTTCTGTTATAGCAGCACTAGATAACTAAGACACTTGTCAACAGCCAAAAACCAAAAAAAAAAAAAAAAAAAACCCAAACCTGTGGCTGTCAATTCCAACTCATAATGACCCATTGACCATAAATATATAGGTGTTTATTTCCAGAATCTCAATTCTATTCCATTGATCTATATGTCTGTCCTTGCCAGTATGACACTGTATTGATTACTGTTACTTTAAAGTAAATTTTGAAATCAGGATGTATGAGTCCTCAACTTTGTTTAACTTTTTCAAGATTGTGTTCACCACTCTGGGTCCTTGCATTTCCGTATGAATTTTAGTTTATGAAAAATCAGTTGACCATGGGCATTTGGATTTATTTCTGGCATCTGAATTCTAGTCTATTGACCTATATGCCTAATCTTATGACAGTTTCACACTGTCTTGGTTACTGTTGCTTTGTTAGTAAGTTTTGAAATCAGGAAGTGTGAATCTTCCTACTTTGTCTTCTTTCAAGATTATTTTAGCTATTCTGGGTCCCTTGGTTTTCCATGAATTTTAGGATAAGTTTGTCAATTTCTACAAAGAAGTCAGCTGGGATTCTGACAGGGCTTGTGTTGAAGCTGTAAATAAATTTGGGGAGTATTGCCATTTTAACAATATTTGATATTTTGATCCACGAGCATGGGATATCTTCTCATTTATTTAAGTGTTCTTTAATTTCTTCTAATGATGTTTTGTAGTTTTCAGTGTACAAGTCTTGCATTTCTTTTGCTAAATTTATTCCTAAGTATTTTATTCTTTTAAATGCTGTATAAACAGAATTTCTTTGTTTCATTTTCAGATTGTTCATTCTAGTGTATAAAAATAGAATTGATTTTTTTATATTTATCTTGTATTCTGCAACTTTCTGAACTTGTTAATTAGCTCTAATAGTTTTATTGTGGATTCCTTAAGATTTTCTATATAAAAAACCATGTCATCTGTGAATAGAGATAGTTTCACTTGCTCCTTTTCAATCTAAATTCATTTTATTTTATTTTCTGTAGTTTTCTTGTGATGCCTTTGCATGGCTTTGGCATTAGGGTAATAATGGCCTCATATAATGAGTTAGGCGTATGTACCTAAAGAGGATTTTTTTCTGCTTTTTCATTCTGTATTTCTTATTTTTATTTTGCACCAAACTCCAGAAATTGTGTAATTGGCCATGAGCCCAGATTCCTAATTAATCCACAGAAAGGATATTCCTGAATGGGCATGGCTGGAACATGAGATAGGCACACTCTAGAAAACAGCACTCTGCCCCTAAACCACCTTATCTATGTATAAGCTAGCCACATCTATCTAGGAATAACTTGTTTTTTTTTTTTATCGTACGTAACAAGGAATGCAACATGGGAACTTCTGACCCAGGAAACAGTCTTGGGGGATCTTCCCAAGTTTAGCTGGAAGTTTTTATACCAAGTTTGCTGTCATCAACCCTTGTATGGGCTGATTTGGTCCAGATGAAGCAGCTTTCTGCCAGGCCAAAAGGGGATAGGAGGCCATTCCATCCCCACGGCTATCTGTCTATGGCCGATGGTTTTCTTTTCCTCAGTGCCAAGAGGCCCCATGTATGAACAAGAGCCCATAGTTCAGTCTTGAGTAAAAAGTCAATATAAACAAAAGGGAAATGCCTGGGAATTTGGATAAAACCTGGTAGGTTCAGAATGGTTCCCAGCAGTTGTTTGTACAGGCTTCTTGGGAAAGCTTGGTGCAAGATTCCAAACCACTGTTATTAAAGGCACAACTCACCAATGGGGCTACTAGCCTGCTGTCCTGACTAAGTTAGACCATGACTAATATTTTCTTAATTGCTCAAGGTCATCACTATTAGATTAAATGTGTGAAGTGGGAGCTAGATGAGGTAAAATTTATAACTTTTCTTAAAAAGAACTGGCATTTAAAAATAGCATTTTCTTAGTGGTGAAATATCAACCAATCTTGGTGAAAGTTCTTTGTTTAGAAAAAGTCACCAAGATGGCCCTTTTGTCACACCCTAGAAATGATGACTGAATCAGGCCAAGGGCTCTAGCTCTGTGGGTTGTTGGGATAGAGGATTACTCCATTTTACCTAGAAGCTAAAGATTATGTGGGAGGAGTCAATTCAAAGAAGGGAGAGCTCAGGATCTTTCTTCTGAAGTTCCAAGTTAGTGAAACATATCCATTTGACTGGAGTGACCCTGAATGAGGCTATCTGCAGGAAAAGATAATGGGAACTCCAAGAGGAAACATATCATCAAGGAAAGGATGTCTGGATTGATGCTCCAGGCTCAACACCAAGCCCAAGTTTGTTGTAGGTGGAGCTGGCTCAGGTCCTGCTTTGGCTCATGCAGTAACCCTTTCTGATCCAGCCATCCTGACACTGTGGGCTTGCCTGAGGGAATGACTGCATGTCTGCATGAGGAAAGAGCGACATTACTGCAGAGCTAAAGCACTAGGAACCCAAGTTTATTCTGGCATGGAGCACCCATAGCTGAAAGTGATGTTGAGGAAAAGATCATTCTCCTTTTGTACGCTGAGGAAATGCTGCTACTTTGGGCAGTGGCCATGAAACTCTGTTTCTGCTATTGATGGGAGCTTGCTTTGTACCACCGGACTTCCTATTTTTGGCTGCATCACTCTGGCAGTAGCAACAACAGCAGCTCTGAAGAATGGTCTTTTTGGGAAAACTGACCAGACTCTCTGGTTTCCTCTTCTTTGGAAGGATACTGACAAGAGCTGACCCCTTTGGACTGAGTAATCACCGTGGAATTCTTGGCCTTAGCCAAAGAGATTAAGAGACAAAAGTAGAAAATTGTAGAATGTATTTGTATTTTATTTTTTCTCTTCTCCTCCTAGTAGTTTTAATTAGGATAATCTGGGATTTTTAGATCTAGATTACCAACTCTTTGCCATTGAGTCAATTCCAACTCATAGCCACCCTGTAGGACAGAGTAGAACTGCCCCACAAGGTTTCCAAGGAGCAGCTGGTGGATTTGAACTACTGACCTTTTGGTTAGCAGCTGAGCTCTTAACCACTGCACCACCAGGGCTCCTATTATTAATCATATTAATTATATTTATTGTTTTTCAAAATTAATTTTCACCAGGTTTCAAAACCATACTAAAGCTCTAAAAAAAAAAAAAAAAAAAAAAAAACTTACCACTGGACCTTAGTCCAGATTGCGGTGGTAGAAACAGACAATTCATGTTAACTTAGTTTTTTTGGCCTGCTTGTTTATTTTAAAGCGACACGTTATTCACATTAAAAACAAAACCAAATAAAAAACCTTATTTTTAAAGAAGGTAAATCAACTAAACCATGCATTCTGTGGGGAAAACACATATCAAAAGGAATTATTTGGACGTTAGCTATAGTTCTAAGGAATTTCATTGTTTTATATCTATGCTTTCAAAGCACATCTTCACTTTTCCTGAGTTAATGGTTTCATTTCTTCAGGTGGCTCAATTATTCACTGGGCAACATTTTCAGAAGGGTATGAGGCCTTACATATCTAAGAATATCTTAATTATCTCATGAATAAATTATAGCTTGGTGGAGTCTAGAATTCATTTCCCTCAAAAGGTATGCAAACTTTTCCTGAAAAATCTCACAGGAAAGTTTCATTTTCATTTGGCATTCAGTGCAGTAAAGAAGAAATTTAGTTCTATCCTGTGTTTTTGTTTTCTTCTCCTATATAAAACCAAAAACCAAACCAAACCTGTTGTCATTGACTAGATGCTGACTTACAGCAACCCTATAGGACAGAGTAGAACTGCCCTATAGGGTTTTCAAGGAGTCACTGGTGGATTTGAATTGCCAACCTTTTGGTTAACAGCCAAACACTTAACCACTGCGCCACCAGGGCTCCATATATAGGAGACTATTTTTTCTCTTAAAAGTAGGAAATTTTTCTTTTTATTATTAATTTTATCTGATATTTGATGATCCGATTCCTGGTGAAGATTCAAATTTTTCTTCAAATCAGGCAAAATTTACTCTCATTTCTTTGATTTTACATCTTTATTTTGTGTTCAATTTTCTTCTCCTGTACTGCCTATTATATGGATGTTGGATCTCCTGGATCATTTTCATGGTCTCTCATCATTTTCCTCCTCATTATATTTCCAACTTTATCTTCTTCCTCCGAGTTCTGGGACAATGTTTTGAGCTCAGTTTCCATCAGCTTCTCAGTTTCTGTCATTATCGCACTTGCCACTCACTGCCTTCATTTTAAAATTGGGCAATTTGGTTTGTTACGTGAAATAATATTTTTCCTCATAGTAAATATTTCTTTTCTAACATCTTTCTACAATGTCATCTAGAATCTCATTGAAAATATTAATTAGAAAATTTTACCTTCATGTCAATTTCTTACTTCTATTCCTTTTCCTTTGAACTGCTAAATCTTATTATCTGGTGATATTTGTTTTTTCTTAAAGACAAGAATGCAGGGGAATGTCACAGCTAGGATAAAGGCTCTCTTTCTTTGTGTTAAAGATCTTACTTTGTGTTATGGTGCAACCTAAAAATAGCTGATGCAAAGCCCTGCTCCCCACGCTCCTCTCCTCTGTTCTCAGGAAAGCATCTGCGCCAAGTATAACTCTGGAGTGAGATCGCAGCCTTCAGCACGGTCCACTTCTTAAATCAAGGTTAATTTCTTTCTTAAAGCACATTCTTGCTTCCAGTCCCCATCCCTTTTAGCTTAGAATTCTGCTAGAGATTTGCATCCATTTATTTCTCAGGTGTATTTTTTCTGTACATATGGTAATATGCATTCCTCTCCCTTAACCCGATCGCCTACTCTCCAGACTTTCCAAAGCGGGATCCGGGGATCTCTACTATATTTTATATCATGTTTCTTGGTTACTTCAGTGGACGTAGTTTAGAGACAAAAGCACAATGTTGTTGTTGTTAGTTGCCATTGAGTTGATTCCGACTCATGGAGATCCCATATGTCTCAGAGTAGAACTGCATTCCATAGGCTTTTCAATGTCTATGATCTTTCAGAAGCAGATTGCCAGGCCTGTCTTCCAAGGCACCTCTGAGTGGGTTTGAACCCCAACCTTCTGGCCAGTAGTGCAGTGCGTAATCATTTGCACCGCCCAGGGACTCCTTAAAAGCACAATAACCCAAACCAAACCTACTACCCTCAAGTCGATTCCGACTCATAGCAACCCTATAGGACAGGGTAAAACAGTCCCATAGGGTTTCCAAGGCTGTAAATCTTTAGCAAGCAGACTGCCACATCTTTATCCTGAAGATAAACCCTTGTGGGTTCGAACCACTGACTTTCCTGTTAGCAGCCAATCTCTTAACCACTGTGCTACCAGGGCTCCTAAAAGCATAACAAGGGTGATCAAATTCTCATTCTAAATAGAAATTCCCAGGGCTCCTTCTGCTAGAGTGGCCCTATAATACAACAGATGGCTTGCAAATCTGTAAGCTCTCTGCACCCAAACACCATCACTCAGGGGCCGAATAGCCATCTTTCTGGGATTCTGTGTAGGGGTTACCTGCACTGGGGAAGAGGCTGCACTAAATAGATCTGTAAGATGATGAGACTGTATCATCATCTAAGTTTTATTTTTGTGCCCTTCCATATGTATTCCTCTGTCAGCTTCCTGCTGCTCCCAATTTGGTGATAACTAAAATAAGATCATATTTTCTTGCTGTTTTCCAAGCTGCCTGGAAAAGATGCCAGTCAGTCTCCTGCATAGACCCTTGTTTTATAATTAGTCCAGGGTTATGTACCATCATAGATGTCACTGCCCACTGACTGCCTCCTCCTTTACTGCTGTCACCAGTCCCTGGTGGACTATTGTAGGCATGGGGCAAGCCCTAGTTGACATTCTTCTCTCCCGTTCACTCATCCTGTTAAATGTATTTGAAAATCTCATCCTCAAACTAGAGTTGCTGTCCTTTGCCTCCATTCCTAATTCACGAAGGTGTTTTTCCTCCAACTGTAATTCACGAAGGTCTTTTAAACAAAATCATTTCACCTTCTATTTTCTCTTCTCTCTTAGGGAAAGCATGAGTCAGATAGACCTGGGCTTAGACAAAGAGATTGGCTGGAGCTGGGGCCTTTTTTCCACTAGAAAGAATGAGCTACAGAGAGGGAGAAGAGAAGGGACAAGGTCAGAGCTGGGGGAGGGATAAAATTAATGGATTTCTGATTCTGCCCTTTGAGAGCCAGACTTTTGTAGGTTGGCATCATCATTTGATTCGACATGTTAGAGATTTGAAGATGCTCATATTTTCCCCACAATCAAATACAAAGAAGAGAACCTTCTGAATCCAAATACTGTTTTGGCTAAAACTGTGTTTGGCTTATCTGTGTTGCAGTGCCCTTGTGAAAACCATGACAGAAACATTGAATCTGTACACAAAGAGAGCTGGAAGGAAGAAAGGAAACTAGCATTCATGAGTACCGTCTATATGCCAGACACTTAACATGCCCCCTATTCATTTTAAAAACCCTATCTGGTAGAGTGTTCATCACACAATTTGCACACGGGCCCAGAGGGGTTAAGTAACTCACCCAAGGTCACAGATACTACTTGACAGAGCCAGGATCTGAATGTTAATTTCCCAGTTTTTGTGAACATATATAATTATCTTTCAATCCTGCTTCATCGCGTTAATGAAGGAGTAGGCATACTAGGGCCCACTACCTGTTACTGTAAGTAAAGTTTTACTGGATCACAGCTTACTCATTTGCTTATGTATTATCTGTGGCTGCTTTTGTGCTACAATGGCCAGGTTGAGTACTTGTGACAGAGACTGATGGTCCACAAAGTCTAAAATATTTTTTATCTGGCCCTTTAGAGAAAACGTTTGCTGACTGCTGCATCACTGTACTGTAGTGTGGAGTCCTTGGGTGGCACAAATGGTTAAATGCTGGGCTACTAACTGAAAGGTTGGCAGTTCCAACTCACCCAGAGGTGCCC
Source organism: Trichechus manatus latirostris (assembly GCF_000243295.1). Taxonomy (NCBI): domain Eukaryota; kingdom Metazoa; phylum Chordata; class Mammalia; order Sirenia; family Trichechidae; genus Trichechus; species Trichechus manatus. The sequence goes on from NW_004444073.1 coordinate 3,740,618, forward strand.
CAGAAGAAAGGCCTGGCTATCTGCTTTCAAAGGATCACAGCCATGGAAACCCTATAGAGCACAGTTCTACTCTGAAACACAGGAGGTTGCCATGAGTCAGAACTGACTGGACAGAAACTGCTATAGTGTAGTCCAAAGCTTCTCCATTTTAATTTGCATTTGAAACACTTGGAGATCATGCTACAACTCAGATTCTGATTCAGGATCTCTGAGGTGGGGCCAGAGATTCTGATGGGTCATGCTTTGAGTAGAAAGAATGGTATAAGGGAAGAATCTTTATGTAACTGTTTGTTTTCTTTGAGTTTACCTGGGCGGGGAGCAGAAAAATACCCCCTCTAGTCCATTCCCAGGTGATGTGGATCTCAACTGCTTCTGCACCATTCAGAGAAGAATCATGGAGAGCAGGTAAGAAGGCCTGGGTCGAATAGCTGAACCTGCCTCTTCTAACCTGTCTGATCTTGAGAAAGCTGGTACATATGCATGTTTCTTCTGTGATGAAAGATGGATACTAATATCCCAGGTGTGCACCTGTGGCTCTCAACCCTTGCTGCCCAGCAGAATTTCCTTGAGAGCTTTGAAAACATTCTGGTGCCCAGGCAGTGGGCTAGGGCAGTGATTCTCTGTTTTGGCTTCCCCTGAGGAGTTTTCAAAACTGCTATTGCCCAGGCCACACCAAAACAAATATGTCAGAATCACTGGCTATGGGACCTTGGCATCTGCATTTAGAAAATTTTCCAGATGATTTCAATGTGCACCTAAGATTGGGAATCACTGATGTAGAGTAAGGCTAGATATTCAAGGTTGTTAGGTTGTTTTTAAATTTTTTTAAAAATTCCCCAAGTGATACTAATGGACAATAAGAACTGAGTACCAAGGAGCCCTGGTAGTGCAACCATTAAGCACTTGGCTGCTAACATAAGGCTGGCAGTTGGAAACTATCCAGCGGCTCCTTGAGGGAAAGACCAGATGATCTGCTCCCATAAAGATTACAGCCTAGGGGGCAGATCTATGGGGCAGTTTTACTCTGTCCTATAGGGTTCCCATGAGTCAGAATCGACTTGACTATACACAATAACAACAACATTGATCCACACTCTCACATAGTGTTATAAAGTTCAAGAGAAATTGTGTCGTGATCAAAGTTGTTATTGTTAGCTGCCATCAAGTTGGCCTCTGACTCATGGTAACTCCATGAACAATAGAACAAAATGCTGCCTGGTCCTGCAACATCCCCATGATCGGTTGTAGCGCAAACCATTGTGACCCATAGGGTTTTCATTGGCTGATTTTTGGAAGTAGATTGCTAGGCCTTTCCTCATAGTTCATCTTAGGCTGGAAGCTCCACTGAAACCTGTTTGGCATCATAGCAACATGCACACCTTCACTGATAGACAGGTGGTAGCTGTGGATGAGGCGCATTGGCCAGAAATTGAGCTTGGGCCTTCCAATAATGAGATAAACTGACATCCTGTGCCAAAGGATGTGGCAAACTAAGAAGGACACAATATACTTCTGTGATATTCCTGCTAAAAACACATAACCTGAGTCAAATCATGAAGAAACATCAGGCAAACTCAAATTAAAAAACATTCCAAAATTGTTTGGACTACCTTTTTGCTGTTGAGATGATTCCAACTCATAGCAACCCTATATGACAGAGTAGAAATACCCTATAGCGTTTCCAAGAAGCAGCTGGTAGATTCAAACTGCCAATCTTTTGATTAGTAGCTGAACTCTTAACCACTGTGCCACCAGGGCTCCATTTGGACTCTACTCTCCAAAAATGTAGATGTCATTCCAAAAAGATAATGAAAGATGGAGGAACTGTTCCAGATTAAAGAAGACTAAAGATGGAAAAACATACTGTGCTCATGGATAGGAAGACTCAACATTGTGAAAATGTCAGTTCTACCCAAAGTGATCTACAAATACAATGAAATCCAAATCCAAATTCCAACGGCATTTTTTAATGAGATGGAGAAACAAATCACCAACTTAATACGGAAAGGGAACAGGCCCTGGATAAGTAAAGCATTACTCAAAAAGAAGAACAAAGTGGGAAGCCTCACACTACCTGATTTTAGAACCTATTATACTGCCACAGTCGTCAAAACAGCTTACTACTGGTGCAACAACAGAAACATAGACCAATGGAACAGAATTGAGAATCCAGACGTAAATTCAATCAGCTATGAGCAGCTGACATTTGACAAAGGCCCAAAGTCCATTAAATAGGGAAAAGACAGTCTCTTTAACAAATGATGCAGGCATAACTGGATATCCATCAGCAAAAAAGTGGAACAAGACCCATACCTCACACTATGCACAAAAACTAACTCAAAATGAATCAAAGACCTAAATATAAAATCAAAAACAATAAAGATCATGGAAGAAAAAATAAGGGTAATGCTAGAAACCCTAATACATGGCATAAACAGAATACAAACCATAAGTAACAATGCACAAACACCAGAAGAGAAACTAGATAACTGGGAGCTCCTAAAAATCAAACACTTATGCTCATCAAAAGACTTCACCAAAACAGTAAAAAGGCAACCTACAGACTGGAAAAAAATTTTTGGATGATCAGGGTCAATCTCTAAAATCTACAAGATAGTGCAAAACTTCAACCACAAAAAGACAAATAATCCAATTAAAAAATGGGCAAATCTAAGATACTCCACTGGTCTCATCTCTTCGGGAGCAAGTGAGAATGAAGAGAACAGGATACAACGAAAAGATTAGTCCAAAGGACTAATTGT
>NW_004444073.1:3744039-3834005 GCF_000243295.1 Trichechus manatus latirostris
CATAAAAGAGCATGTGTGTTACTGTTACATGAGAAACTATCTGTTCTGTAAGCCTTCACCTGAAGTACAATAAAATATTTAAAAAAAAAAAAAAATGGGCAAAGGATATGAACAGGCACTTCACCAAAGAAGACATTCAGGCAACTAAGAGATACATGAGGAAATGCTCACGATCATTAGCCATTAGAGAAATGCAAATCAAAACTACAGTGAGATACCATCTCACCCCAAGGAGGCTAGCATCAGTCCAAAAATCACAAAACAATAAATGTTGGAGTGGTTGTGGACAGACTGGAACACTTACACATTGTTGGTGGGAATGTAAAATGGTACAACCACTCTGGAAATTGATTTGGCACTTCCTTAAAAAGCTAGAAATAGAAGTACCATATGATCCAGCAATCTTACTCCTTGTAATATATCCTACAGAAATAAGAGCCATCACATGAATAGATATAGGCACACGCATGTTCATTGCAGCACTATTCACAATAGCAAAAAGATGGAAACAACCTAGGTGTCCATCAATGGATGAATGGATAAACAAATTATGGTATATTCACACAGTGGAATACTATGCAATGATAAAGAACAATGATGAATCCATAAAACATCTCATAACATGGATGAAGATGGAAGGCATTATGCTGAGTGAAATTAGTCAGTCACAAAAGGACAAATATTGTATGAGACCACTATTATAAGAACTCAAGAAAAGGTTTGAACACAGAAGAAAGCATTCTTTGGTGGTTACGATGGCGGGGAGGGAGGAAGAGGGGAATTCACTAACTAGATAGTAGACAAGAATTATCTTAGGTGAAGGGAGGGACAACACACACTACAGTGGAAGTCAGCACAACTGGGCTAAACCAAAAGCTAAAAAGTTTCCTAAATACAACCAAACACCTGGAGGGACAGAGTAGCAGGGGCGGGGGTCTGGGAACCATGGTTTCAGGGGACATCTAGGTCAATTGGCATAACAAAGTTTATTAAGAAAATGCTCTGCATTCCACTTTGGTGAGTGGCATTTGGGGTCTTAAAAGCTAGCAATTGACCATCCAAGATGCATCTCTTTGTCCCAACCCACCTGGAGCAAAGGAGAATGAAGAACACTAATGACACAAGGAAAATATTAGCCTAAGAGACAAAAAAAGGCCTCATAAACCAAAGACCCCATCAACCTGAGACCAGAAGAACTAGATGGTGCTCAGCTACCACCAATGACCACCCTGAGAGAGAACACAACAGAGTCCCTGACAGAGCAGGAGAAAAGTGAGGTGCAGAACTCAAATTCACGTAAAAAGACTAGACTTAATGGTCTGACTGAGACTAGAGGAACCCCAGAAGACACGACATCTGGACTCTCTGTTAACCCAGAACTAAAACCATTCCTGAAGCCAACTCTTCAGATAACGATTAGACTGGATTATAAGACGTCAAACGATACTCGTGAAGAATGTGCCTCTTAGTTCAAGCAGATACAGGAGACTAAATGGGCAGCCCCTGTCCAATGAGATGAGAAGGCAGAAAGGGATAGGAGCTGGTTGACTGGACACGGGAAATCTGAGGTGGAAAGGGGGAGTGTGCTGTCACATTAGATGATAGCAACTAGGGTCACACAACGTGTGTGTAAATTTTTGTATGAGAAACTAACTTGAGCTATAAACGTTCACAATTAAAAAAAAAAAAGAAGGCTAAAGAGATAAGGCAATTAATTGCAGCCAGTGATAATTGGATGAGGGGAGGGGGACATTAAAAATGACATTATTGGGACAGGTGGCAAAATTTGAGTATGAGCTATGGATTAGATACTTTTTTTAGGTGCCCTTGAGTCAGTGCTGACTCATAGTGATCCTACATACAACAGAAGGAAATACTGCCCAGACCTGTGCCACCCTTACAATTGTTGCTATGTTTGAGCCCACTATTTCAGCCAGTTGGTCAATCCATCTTAATGACAGTCTTGTTCTTTTTTTATTGACCTTCTACCAAGCATGATGTCCTTCTCCAGGAACTGGTCCCTTCTGATAACATGTCCAAAGTACATGAGACAAAGTCTTGCCATCCTCGCTTCTAAGGGGCACACTAGCTGTACTTGTTCCAACACAGATTTGTTTGTTCTTCTGGCAGTCCATGTTATATTCAATATTCTTTGCCAACACCATGATTCAAAGGCATCCGTTCTCCTTTGGTTTTCCTTATTCATTGTTCAGCTTTCACATGTACATGAGGCGATTGAAAATACCATGGCTTGGGTCAGGTGGACCCTAGTCCTCAAAGTGATGTCTTTGCTTTTTAACACTTTAAAGAGGTCTTTTGCAGCGGATTAGCCCAATGCAGTACATCATTTGATTTCTTGACTGCTGCTTCCATGGACGTTGATAGTGTATCCAAGTAAACGAAATCCTTGACAACTTAAGTAGTTTCTCCATTTATCATGATGTTGCCTTATGGTCCAGTTGTGAGGATTTTTGTTTTCTTTATACTGAAGGCTGTAGTCTTTGATCTTCATCAGTAAGTGCTTCAAGTCCTCTTTGCTTTCAGCAAACAGTGTTGTGTTATCCGCATATTTCAGGTTGTTAATGAGTCTTCCACCAATCCTGATGCCACGTTCTTCTTCATATAGCCCAGCTTCTTGGATTATTTGCTTAGCATACTGATTAAATAAGTATGGTGAAAGGATACAACCCTGATACACACCTTTCCTGATTTTAAACCACACAGTATACTTTTGTTCAGTTCAAATGACTATCTCTTGGTCTATGTACAGGTTCCTAATGAGCACAGTTAAGTGTTCTGGAATTCCCATTCTTTGCAATGTTACCCGTAATTTATTATGATCCACACAGTCAAATGCCTTTGCATAGTCAATAAAACACAGGTAAACATCTTTCTGATATTTTCTGCTTTCAGTCAAGATCCATCTGACATTGACAATGATATCCCTCATTCTATGTCCTCTTCTGAATCTGGCTTGAGTTTCTGGCAGTTCCCTGTAGATGTACTGCTGCAATGATTTTTGAATTATCTTCAGCAAAATTTTACTTGCATGTGATATTAATTAATTAATACTTCCCTAAGTTTCCTATTTTTGATACCTTGTTTTGTCTTCTGCTTTTAGCCTCACTCTTAACCCTGGAGACTGACAGCTGTTAGGATTTCCCTAAGCATGTTCAGAGAAGAAACCTGCAGTATAGGATGATTCAGCAATATGCGAAGGTCACACAACTAGTAAGTTAAGGAGTCAGGGCTGAACCCAGGTCTTGACCTTCTCTTGAAACAGAAATTCCTTCTTCCACCTGTATCAGGAGGATAATATCCAAGAAACAATTTAATGACTTATATTCTAATTCACTAATCAAGCACTGATAGTTCAGTGGTAGAAATCTAGCCTTCCATGCAGGAAACCTGGGTTCCATTCCTGGCCAATGCACCTCATGCGCAGCCACAACTTGTCTGTCAGTGGAGACTTACTTGAGTGTTGCTATGATGCTAAACAGGTTTCAGCAGAGCTTGCAGACTAAGACAAACTAGGAGGAAGGGCTCGGAAATCTACTTCTGAAAATCAGTCTCTGAAAAGCCTATGGCTCAGGACCTGGCAGCATTTTGTTCCCTTGTACATGGAGTCGCCATGAGTCAGGGGCCATCTCAAGGGCAACAAATAACAAAACAACATCCTAATTCACTCATTAGGGATCCAGAGCTGGACTTACTTTTGATAGAGCACCTAAGACTAGATGAAAATGGGCTAGGATGAGGCGGGGATGGGATGTGTTTTCTTCCCTTTGCTGCAGCTGACTGTATTCGTTTGGGGCGAACAAGCTTAAAAGGGAGTGGTGTGATTCCAATGAAAACATAGCTTCTCTGTCAATGGCTTATGAAACAATCTGAAAAAGACACATAAAAGTAGTAAAATCTTTAAGCAAGTTCTACTGTCCCAGTAAATTCCACTCTTCTCATATCTGGACATTGGGCTTAGTTGAAAGTAACTCACCTGCAGAGAAATATAGAGGCAGCTGAATGCAACCTGCTGCTTTCAGCCTAACCCTTACTACATCTGCCAGAAAGCTCTTTTGTAGCTTATTTGATTTCAGTGTCTGACTTCTGTATTCAGTGGTGAATGCTGAATCAACCCCTTTCAAAACCTGTGCAACCCAAGCACAAGCTTGTTTTCAAAAGGCTGAGCCTGCTCTTCCATAGATGGTCATTCACTGCCTTCCTGGAGCAAAATCCCCAGAGCCACAGTGGATCGGAAACTCTCACCCTTCTACTTTTCTTTGGGACACCTTTCACATCCTCTTTCTCCTGAGGTCGCTCACTCACTTAAGAAGTTGTCACCATATGAACTGCTCTCTTGCAGATAAAGAAATTAAAGCTCCAGGACAGGTCAGACAGCTAGCAGGTGACAGTGCTGAAAGTAAAACTCAGGTTTTGACTCCCTAACCAAATTTCTTCCCACTACATTGTGCCTTTGAACTGGATGGTTTCGACAGGGAGGCAGCCTGGTGAGTCCTGCCTTTGAAGTCAAACTGATTCGGGTTCAAGCCTCAGCTCTACCACTTTCTGACTGTGGCACATTGAGTAAATAGATTAAATGTCCTCTTTCATCATCTCTAAATGGGAATAAGATTCTCTAACATACAAAGATCACAACAGAATATTGTCCAATATAGTGCTGAAAAATGAGCCCCCTAGGTTGGAAGGCACTACTCAATAGCTGCAACAATGGACTCAAATGTACCAATGATCGTGAAGATGGCACAGAACCAGGGAACGTTTCGTTCTATCATACATAAGGTAGTCATGAGTCGGAGCCAACTTGATGGCAGCTGACAACAACATATAGAGTTGTCAGGACTAAAGGAAATAACATGTAAAACTGTCTGGAAATACAAAGTTGCTTGATAAATGTAAATGTCCTCCCCCTATCCTTCTCTGAAAATACCTTGTGGTGGTCAATCTTCCTTCCCTTTAGTGTGGCTGGTCCTCTGCCAAAACAAGTGGGGAGTTAGAGTCGTATGTATACATATAGTCCATGAGCCAGAACACCTGATTAATTTTCTAGAACTCTTTAATGAGAGTTCTAAACTGCAATATGGAGAGAAAGAAATTTTGAAGATCATAAAGAAGATTTAAAAGTTAGTGTTTACCTCATTTATTCAAAGAAAGTATTAGAACCCAATATCCTTTCATCATGTAGAGAAGGAAACAATCTATGTGAGGTTGAAAGTCTTGCTCAAGTACACACTGCTAATTAGCTAATTAGGACCAGAACTCATGTCTTTTGATGTCCAGGACACTGTCTTTTAGGCACCACCATATGCTGGGACATACGATTAGATGAAAACATTTGTCCTTTAAGAGACTTATTTTACTTTAAAGGTGACCAGATTGGGGGTACACTGAAGTCCTGTCTAATGGAAGCTTATTATTTAACTTTCAGAGTAAGGTTGTACATCTTTGAAATTCTTTTCTCATCCTTTTATTCATTAGTTTCCTGTGATCCTGCATGAATTTATTGCTTTACTTATTCAACATAACACTTTTTTTCTAGAGACTTGCAAGCAACAAGCGTATTTCACAGTTGGTAAAAGCTAAAACTCCCACCAACCCTGCCAGCTTAGTTGCTATGGTGATAAATGGTTTAAGAAAGTCTCATTTATTTGAAAATATATTTAGAAATAATTGATCCCCTTGAGAGCAAATTGTCCTAAATTCCCTCTATGGTAGTGCTTGATACGTTTCCCTCAGAGGACCAATAGCCTTGATGGAAAATTCTCTTAATCATGGTAGCTCAGTTGCTTGTATTTAAGAGTCTCCACGTTCCCTTGATTAACTCTTGGGCTAGCATAACTTGTTCTGGGCTCAGCAAATATCTACCTTGATTATACGTCACCAGGTATTAAGAGAAATCATGCCTGGTGGAGGTTTTTCCCTACAGTGATTCTAGATTAGAATTTGAAGTTAATTAGACAAAATGTGACTGCAAATGAAACAAACACTAGACGCTTGATAAAAGAGTCTTTGGAGAGGAATGTGGGACAACTACTTCTATTTGGGCAAAGGAAAAGGGGCAAGGGCAGTGTGGGTAGACTTAACACTCTAAACACCCTCCTCTTCCCAAGATAATCCTCACCCTTCTGAATCTCCCTGGCTAGTGCCTGCTAAGGTCCCATCTAACTCTTACAAAAAGAAGGGATACTGTGGCCATTTGACACTATGGATAATCATTTATTGGGGGCATTCTATGTGTCAAAATTCCACTTATATGCATTATCATTTTTAACCTTACAATAAACATATGTGGAAAATGCTATTATTATGCCCGTTTTACAGATGAGTAACCTAAGGTTAAAAGGAGCTCTGGTGGTGCAGTGTTTAAGTGCTAGGCTGCTAATCAAAAGGTCAGCAGTTCAAACCCACCAACTGCTCTGCGGGAGAAAGCTGTAGCAGTCTGCTTCCGTAAAGCTTACAGCCTTGAAAACCCTATGGGGCAGTTCTACTCTGTCCTATAGAGTTGCTATGAGTCAGAATCAACTCAATGGCAATGATTTATATATATATATATTTTGGTTTTAACCTGCGTTTCAAAATGGTTGAGTGACTTGCTCAAGGTGACAGACACTGGTGCTTGGGCTGGGATCCAAATGCATGCCTTCTGGAGGCCAATGCCCTGCACTACCCTAACAAAGACTTGGCGGTTGGAGTCATTTTTTTCTCCCAATCCAGATCTTTCTGAGATGAGCAGGCTCTTGCACTTCCCTCCCTAAAGAGTTGGGATCCCATACCCTGTAACAAACAGAAATAGTAGAAACCTCAAAGCTTCCAGGCTCTTAACACTACTTTACACGGGACAATTTGGAACTTTCGTTTAACATGTAATTCCCCATCTGACTTAACAGTAATACACACTCTATCCTCTTTACCTCCGTTTCCAAAGTCCTATTACCCCAGAAAAGTGTGACTGTCCTCATCAGGCATCAGCAATGTCAGCATAGCTCAGTGGCTTCGAGCATGCACTCTGGAGTCTGACTGCCGAGGTTCAAATCCCAGCTCTAAAATTTGCTGGCTGTGTAAGCAAGTTACCTGACTTCTCCATGCCTCAGTTTCCCCATTGATAAAATGGAAATAATAATACTGCCTACCTTATAGGGATGTGTCTGAGAATTAATGAATATGCATAAAGCTACTAGAATGTAAAGTCCACAAAGCCAGATCCTTTGGTATGCTACCTGCTGTATCTCCAATACTCAGTACCCAGCTGTCACTCAATAAATATTGAATAAATGAATAAAACATTTAGGACATTGAGCCCACAATCAACACCAGTCTTTGTTATCATCAGAGTGTCAGAACCTAATTTTTTTTCCAGTAATTTCTACAACTGCTGTCCCCTAACCTCGTTCCTTCGAGGTGTCCCTTGGAGAGCTCGCAGGCTACTGCTGTGCACACCTGGTTGCTCAGTGCCCAGGCTATGGCCTCCATGCTCCTGCCTCTTCCACTTCCGCAGAGATCTGCTCGCAGTCACAGACTCTGTGTTGGGCAGTAGTAGGGCCTCACTCTACTTTAGGTATCATGGTGCCTACACCATTTTATTTAGGGCAGCAGCTTCTACTGATTCTATTGAACCAATATTCAGCTCTCTGTCACCTCTAGGTGCATGGAGGATTCCTGTGTCCTTGAAGATAGCAGAAGACCAGTAACTAGGTCTCCCATCTAAATATGGTTGGAAGTGATGTGCCTCCCTTCTGCATAGAAAAATTTAAGAGATGGAACAAGATGCTCCATGTTATCTTCCTCTACTTAATTCATCAGGGAAACATATTTTATGACTAATACGCCATCAGCTGGAGTCCCTGAGCCAAGCCCCCCTGCCAATTTGGCTTGGCCATATAATGTGAAGAAGAAATAGAAGTTTTTTTCTCTTAAATTCACTTAGATTGAGGTTGTTACAGAAGCAGAGGCTAGCCTGCTTTGACAAATACAGTCTAGGAATGCTGACAGCATCCATTTCAGCCCAGGGCCATTTCCATGGGCTTACATGCTCTGCTGGGCCCAGAAGTTAAGTCTGAACATCCTTCTCCTTCCCACTCACAGAAAACCAAAAAAGCAAACCAAATCCATTGCTGTTAAGTCTATTCTGACTCATAGTGACCTTACAGGACAAGAGAAGACTTGCCCCATAGGGTTTCCAAGGAGTGACTGGTGGATTCAAACTGTCGACCTTTTGGTTAGAAGCCAAATGCTTAACCACTGTGCCACCAGGGCTCACAAAGGATGGTCCTAAATCTTAGCCAGAGAGTTCTTTCTCCCCTCACTTCTAGTCTGATTTTCCCCCAAAGAATTTAGTAACTGGCTGCATGGAAACCTTATGCTTCCAGGGCAAGATTTCACTAGTCCACTCTAAATAGTCTCTAGATTTTCATATAGTTAAGGATAACAGCTTAATTTTTTCTTTTTCTGGCCAAAATATAAGTCACAGAAGCAAGGACAAAAGCTAAAAGGATCATTGAGAATCAGAATCTCGGTGTACTTTGAACATTTCCAAATTTGTATTGAAATGTGGCCAGACCTGCTATTATTTGGCTTGAGAGAAGTGATAATTCTACATGATAACTGAAAGAAATTGAGGTATCTAATTGCCACCACTAAAAGCTACCCATGTTTTCATAAAGATGTCAATTATTTTTCCCGGCCACAATTCTGCAGAAGAATTTTTCAAACACAGAGCAGTGTGTAGTAACAGCTGGTCCTCTCTTTAGTTGAACATGGAGCTTTCTGCAAACAGTTCTGTCTTAGTTATCTAGTGCTGCTAGACATCCAAGTGTATCACTTAAAAGTTCTACCTTCCACCTGACATTTGAATACAATTCAGACAAGTTCTTTGCCACTGCATAAAAAGCATCGCCCTTCCTCCATTGTGCAATTACATGTTCATTATTTTCTTTTAAAGCCTCACCAGAAGCACATTCAACAACCAGATTTCTAGTAACATTCTGTTGCTAGTGCCATATGTATTCTCTAAGATGATAGAGGCTTTCTCTATAATTCTTTTCATTTCCTTCTGAGTCCTCACCAGAATTGTTTTTGATGTCCATAATTCTACTAACAGTCTCTTCAAGGCAATCTAGGCTTTTACTATTGTTGTTAGGTGCCATCCAGTTGGTTACGACTCGTAGAGACCCTGTGAACAACAAAACAAGACACTGCCCAGTCCTGCACCATCCTCACAATTATTGTTATGCTTGAGCCTATTGTTGCAGCCACTGTGTCAATCCATCTCATTGAGGGTCTTCCTGTTTTTCACTGACTCTCTACAGCATCACAGCAACACGAAATCACCTGCAATATGACAAACTGACAGACGCATGGAGGCTTTTACTGTTAGGCACTTTAAAACTCTTCCGCCGTCTACCCATTGCCCAATTCCAAAACTACTTCCACAATTTAAGTATCTGTTAGAGCAGTACCCCACTCTTCCGGTACAAAATTCTGTCTTAGTTATGTAGTGCTGCTATAACAGAAACACCACAAATGGGTGGCTTTCAGAAACAGACGTTTATCTGCTCACAGTTTAGGAGGTTATTAAGTCCAAATTCAGGGTGCTGACTCTACAGGAAAGCTTTCTGTCTCTGTAGGCTCTGGGGGAAAGTCCTTATCTCTTTGAGCTTCTGCTCCTAGGTTATCTTCATGTGGCTTGGCATCTCTCTTCCCTCATCTCTGCTTGCTAGTTTGCATTTAATCTCTTTTACATCTTAAAAGAGATTGACTCAAGATAGGCCCTACACTAATCCTGCTTCATTAACATAAAAAAGACAACCCATCCCCAAATGGGATTATAACCACAGGTATCTAAAAAAAACAAAACAAAACAAAACCTATTGCCATTGAGTCCATTCCAACTCATAGGGACCCTATAGGACAGAGTAAAATGAGGTTAAGATTTACAACACATATTTTGGGGGGAAGGGAGCCCTGGTAGTGCAAACGGTTTAGTGACTGGCTGCTAACCTAAAGGTCAGTGGCTCAAACCCACTAGCCATTCTGCTGGAGAAAGATGTGGCAGTCTGCTTCCATGAAGATTTCAGCCTTGGAAACCCTATAGGGCAGTTCTACTCTGTCCTATATGGTCGCTATGAGTTGGAATTGATTTGACAACAACAGGTTTTGGTGTCGGATTTTTATTTTGGGGGACACAATTCAGTCCGTAACAATCTCCCTGTGGCTTTTTGTGGCCTGCCTCTTCTGAATCATGTCTTCTTAACCTTTCCCATGCAAAACTACATTCCTGGGGCCTCTAGGAAAGTAACATAAGGAATCAGTTGCAAATCCATTTGCTTATTACAGATTCTGTGGTATTTTCTTGACCCTGGTTATCAGTCAAGCAGTGATCCAACCACAGATCATTCCTCAGCCACATGTAGGCCAGGACAGCAGTTGAGGCTGTGACTATGAAAGTAAAAGCCCTACCAAGAGGACCAAACTCTCAAAGGTAACCTCTTTACCACATTGCTCTGACCCACTAAATGGATTTGCACCATCACTGAGGAGCCAAGAAGCAAAGGCAAAGTAAAGCAAAGGCAGGATAGTACAGTGGGCCTCATCCTGTCTTCACCGAGGAGGCACGAAAGCTCTTGTGAAAGCCGCAGAGCCTGAGGTCTGACCTTAGACCTACTGAATCCTAATCTCTAGAAATAAGACCAAGAACCTGTAATTTTAAAAGTTTCCAGGTGATTCCCCTGGATAGGCTGGCACTGGCCCATGGACAGTGGATTGTTGGAAGTAGCACCAGATTTAGAGGCAAACTGGTTTCCAATTCTGGTCCCATCACTTAGAATCTATGTATCTTTGGGAAAGTTATTTAAATTCTCTTAATAACCTCTCCTGGGGATAATGCTATCTATTTCATTTACTTGTGAGGATAAAAATTTTTAAGTAAAGCTATGTGAAGACAAATAGTGCAGTGCCTGGCATATTGTTATTATACAAGAATATACATCTGAATTTTATTCATTCATTTATTCACTCATTCAGCAATTATACTGAATGCTATTAGTAATATCATCAGCAGTAGTAATTACTCTGAACCATGTATTGCTCAAAGTGCTGTAGGTTTATTATATTATTCAATCTCCATAATATCTCAATAAAGTTACATATCATTTTTCTAATTTTATGTATGTGGAAACTAAGGCATGAAGATATTAAAAATCTTGCCCAATTTCCACAGATAGTAAGTGTTGAAGCTAAGATTTGACCCAACAATGTAAGACCCCCTGTCTCCCATTGTGCTCAGCACTGAGTATACTGTGCATGATGTATACCAGTCTAGGAGACAGATAGTAAACAATAAAAAAAATAAGTGATTGCAAAGAGGAAAATGCTAAGAAGGAAGTGAAGAGAGAATTGAAATGGAGAATAACAAGAGTGGGCATAGTACTGATTTAGACACATAGAAGAAGTCATCCCCCAAGACATGATTTTTTAGGCCAAGGGCATAGCAGTATACACAGAGGCTTAGGGCTAGACAAAGCTTCATATACTTGGAGATCAGTATGACTCCAACTTGGCGCTTGTGGGGCAGGGGGAGATGGTACAAACTGAGACTGGAAAGGTGGGCCAGAACATGTGGAGGCCTTGCAGCCAAGGAAGGGAATGAAAATTTTATTTGAAATGCAATGAGGAGCTGAATGGTTTTAAACCAGCGTATGCTTTTAAAAGATCACCTCTACTGCTGCTTGAATAATGGATTGGGTGAAAATGGGTTGAAAGAGGAAGCAGGGAAAGCAAATTTAATTTTATAGCAGTGATCAGGTGAAAGGTGATGGTGATTTTTTTCTAAGTGAGAGAGAGATGGATTCTAGTTGCAATTTGCCGGTTAAATCAATAAGATGTGCTCATGTGCTAGGTAAGGGAGAGTAGAGGAATCAAGGATGACTCTAACGTTTCTGACTCAAGTAGCCATAGAGATAATGGTGCTATTTATTGAAAAGAGGAAAGATTAGTACAAGCCTAGGGTTTAGGAAAAATCAGAAGTTTAATTTCCAACGTATTAAATATGTGATGATCATGATAAATCCAAGTAGAGATAGAAAGTAGCTAAGTGGATATTTAAGAATAAAGTTCCAAAAGACCATAAATGTGGAAATTAAAAACACAGAAAGAATATTTAAAGCCAGGAGAATGAATGCAATCTCCTAAGGAGTGGGTAGGGAGAGAGCTAGGAAGATGAGAAGGCAGGCTAAACAGAGATCTGGAAGACTCAAATGTTTCCAACATTCAAAGGTTTGGCAAAGTTAGAGGGTCCAACTAAAGAGACAAAAGAATTAGCCATAGAAGCTTAAGAAAAAACACGAAAGTGCCTCAGAAACCTCAAGAAAAAGAGAAGAAGCCATAAGGAGTTCTCACTTGTATGGGATCCTTCTGAGAGGAATTAATGTTTAGGAAGTAGAAATTGGAAGGCATTGTTTGATAGTTAGGAGGTCAAGAAGAGGGAGAAGCCCACGATGATTAGCAGGTTCCAGGGTGCCAGGATGGTCTAGGTGCCACTCGCTAACACAAGAAAAACAGAAGAAGCAAGATCAGGGAGTGGAGACTTCTGCTTGGCAGGTGTTGAGTTCGAAGTCCCTGGAGGAGTTTTGTGCAGCCACCGAAGAGGGTCTGAAGGCCAGAGGAAGAAAGTCCATCTCTTCCAACGACTCTCCCAGAAGGTCAAGGAAGTTCTGTCCCTTCTTAAGCCTCTAGCAAATGTCTTCCTGTGTGTTATTGACCAGCATTGGCCCATCTGACTTTTTAGGGTCAAACATGGTGGCTGGATATGGGATATACCAATTTTTTAAAGACAATCAAGGCCATCCCTGGAGCTGCGAGTGAGTAATTCTTACCCAGACCAGATGGCTAAGCCTGGGGAAACAACAGGTTACTAAAGAAGACACCATTAAATATCCACTACATGAACTTCCACCATTGTTGGGCACAGGAAAAATAAATAAATAAACATTTTCCTAACACTCAAGCCTCACATCAACCAGGGTAGCACAGAGAAGAGGATGTCTACCTCTGCCTAGGTGCATTGAGAAAGGTTTGATAGAAGAGAGGATGTCTTAGTTGGGTTCTTCAAGACTGGGTGAAAATTTGCCAGACAATGAAAAAGGATGGACAAGGAGAAAGAGTATTCTGACAGAGACAAAAATACTCAGAAGCCTGAGAGGTCCAGATAGCAAGGCACAATTGGGCTTGTCTGGGGAATTTTTCTTGCCTGTGATTTAGATACCATCCTGTTTTGACAACAAAGTGTCTTGCTTCTATGCAGGGAATTGTATAATATTGTTTTAATCTATTTCATCTAATTTTTATTATAACTTTTTATTTTCATTCCATGCATTTGACAGTCAGAAAAGAGAAAGGGTATGTGCATTGCATGTGTTTATTGAATATAACTGCTATCATTGTAGGCTTTGCCCAGCATGTCTCTATTTTGGACACAAAAGGGTTATATGACAGCTGTTAGATACTAGCTTTGGAAACTTGAGAAACTTACTTAACCTTTCTACACCTCAATTTTCTCATCTAGGAAATGAGAGATAATAATACCTTGACTGTAGGCTCTTGTTAGATTTAAATACTACACCACATGTAAAGTACTCTGTAGTTTGTATCTCTCTACCCAAATCAGGACAATTATTATTATTATTATCATCATTATAATTATTGTTATTGGGAACCAAGCAGAAAATGAACCAAGAGGAACAGTTATAAAATCTTTCTTAGAAGCCAAGTTGTAGTGACCAGATTACAAGCATATGGCATAGCAGTTACCAGCCTTCCAAACAGGCTGAATGCTCTGCCTTTTGGCTTTTTGATTATAAAGGAGATAATCCATCAACTGATTCTATCAAGGACAAAAGTGCCATAGTCACAAAGACAGGAATCAGAAAACTGGCTTCAACAGTAGTACAAGCTGTATTTAGTTTATGGAACTAACTAACAATAACCGAGTTCCCAATGTGTGGAGAGCATTCTGCTCTAGACAATTTGTATGTTCTCTCAGTTATGACTGAAAACAATTATGTGAGGATTAGCCATTTACAGATGAGGAAACTGAGGCTCAGAAAGCTTAAGTCATTGCCAGAAGTCTCCCACCAGTAACAAGTGGCAGAAGCAGGATCAAATTCCTGACTCTAAACCCATGCTCTTTCTGTTACATGATTGTACATCCACTGCAGGGGTTCTTCAAGTGCTCCTCAGAAACAAACATCATCAGCATCCCCTGGGAACTTGTTAGAAAAACAAATTCTGTGGCCCTGCCTTAAACCTACCAAATCAGAAATTCTGAAGACAGGGCTCAGAAATCTGTGTTTTAACAAACCTCCTGGAAATGGGCTGTGGGAAAGGTGAAAGCAGAATGCAATGTTGCAGAGAAAAGGGTGGTGGTGAGGGAATTGATAGGAAAGGTAGCTTTTGAGCTAGATGGGCAGGGTTTTGACATGTGGAGGAAGATAAGATCAAAGGCTATTTCAAAATGGGACAAGGGTAAGCAGAGGCAAGAGGTGGCAAAGAAGGGATGTGTTTGGGAATACTGAGGGTGGTGCTCCCCGCCTGTGAGGAAGGAGTAGGAGTTTGGATTAGCAGAGTGAGCCAGTGTATAAGGAGTTTCCTTTTTCCTCTGTAGCCACTGGGAATGGTCAACGATTTTAGTCTGTGCAGATGCACACAGGGCACTGGCAGGACCCAGTCTGCCCTATACTGTTATATAGACCTCTCCACCAAGGAACACCAAGAGTACCTGGAAAGAAATGCTACCTCCTGAGCAGCTACAGTGTGCTTGCCACAACATTAGGTGCATTCCTTGTATTAGCTGGTTTCTTACTCACCATAGCTTTTGCAGATGGCATAGCAGAAGAAGAAAGTGAGGCTCAGAGAAGCACTTGCAGAGGGTCTTGCTACAACAGGATGATGGACGTCCTGTGTTGTCAGAATGGGTTGTGTATATTTCCTTCCATCCATCCATCCATCCATCCATCCATCCATCCATCCATCCATGCATCCATCCATTCTATTATAGTACCCTCCCTCAGTTCATCCATCCATCCAGGCTTGGCTTCATAAAGAATTTGAGGAGCATAATTATGTATGCCCTAGTTTTTGAGGCTTACCTTTACGTATTTCCTCTCTGCTGGAGATCCTATAAATCAGCCCTATTTGTCAAGCCCTAAAGCAAGTCATGAAACCAGTTAGACTTTGAGATAACCCCTCCAAATGCTGGCTTGCCCATCTCTTTTTCCTTTTTCACTTCCTGGCTCCCTACTCGCTTTTACTTTAATCTTTGCGTGCTCTCCCTATCCCTATCCCTTAACTCTTGACTCCATGACCCTATTCTAGATCCTTGCTTTGGTTGCCTTGGGTTACTCCTGCTGCCTGCTCTCCCTGGTATTGGACCTTAGTTTATTCTTAAAGCATTGCTTTAGGTATCTTAGGAACACTGGTTCTGGCATTTTCTGCTGCCTTAGGAAGGACCACTGAAATCTCATCCTAAGTCCTGGAATCTACAGCTTCCCTAAGACAATTGGCCAACTGCTGGCAGGGCCGACAAATTTCAATAGTGATAACCCCAGTGGTTTGGAACTCAGATTTCTTTTTTTTAAATTAATTTTTTTTATTACTGTTGTGCTTTAAGTGAAAGTTTACAATTCAAGTTAGTCTCTCATACAAAAATTTATACATACATTGTAATGTGACCTTAGTTGCTCTCCCTATACTGTGACAGCACACTCCCCCTTTCCACCCTGGATTTCCCGTGTCCATTCAACCAGCTCCTAACCCTCTCTGCCTTCTCATCTCGCCTCTGGACAGGAGCTGCCCATTTAGTCTCATGTATCTACTTGAGCTAAGAAGCACACTCTTCACGAGTATCATTTTATGTCCCATAGTCCAGTCTAATCTTTGTCTGAAGAATTGGCCGCGGGAACGGTTTTAGTCTTGGGCTAACAGAGATTCCGGGGGCCATGTCTTCTGGAGTCCCTCTAGTCTCAATCAAACCATTAAGTCTGGTCTTTTTACTAAAATTTGAGTTATCCACCCCACTTATCTCCTGCTCTGTCAGGAACTTTCTGTTGTATTCTCTGTCAGGGCGGTCTTTGGTGGTAGCTAGGTACCCTCTCGTTCTTCTGGTCTCAGGCTGATGTAGACTCTAGTTTATGTAGCCCTTTCTGTCTCTTGGGCTAATACTTTCCTTGTATCTTTGGTGTTATTCATTTTCCTTTACTCCAGGTGGGTTGGGACAAATTGATGCATCTTAGATGGCAGCTTGCTAGCTTTTAAGACCCCAGATGCCACTCACCAAAGTGAAATGCAGAACATTTTCTTAATAAACTTTGTTATGCCATTTGACCTAGATGTCCCCTGAAACCATGGTTCCCAGACCCCCGCCCCTGCTACTCTGTCCCTCGAAGTGTTTGGTTGTATTCAGGAAACTTCTTAGCTTTTGGTTTAGTCCACTTGTGCTGACTTCCCCTGTAATGTATGTTGTCTTTCCCTTCACCTAAGATAATTCTTACCTACTATGTAGCTAATGAATACCCCCTCCCTCCCTCTCCACCCTCATAACCATCAACAAATGTTTTCTTCTGTTTTAAACCTTTTCTTGAGTTCTTATAATAGTGGTCTTATACAAAATTTATCCTTTTGCAACTAACTAAATTTACTCAGAATAATGCCTTCCAGACTCCTCCATGTTATAAGATGTTCAAAGATTCATTATTGGTCTTTATTGTTGCGTAGTATTCCATTGTGTGAATATACCATAATTTGTTTATCCATTTGTCCATTGATGGGCATCTAGGTTGTTTCCTTCTTTTTGCTATCATGAACAATGCTGCAGTGAACATGGGTGTGCATATATCTATTCATGTGATGGCTCTTACTTCTCTAGGATGTATTCCAAGGAATGAGATTGCTAGATCATATGATACTTCTATTTCTAGCTTTTTAAGGAAGGGCCAAATCAATTTCCAAAGTGGTTGTACCATTCTACATTCACATCAATAGTGTATAAGTGTTCCAGTCTCTCCACAACCTCTCCAACATTTATTATTTTGTGTTTTTTTGGATTAATGCTAGCATTGTTGGGGTGAGATGTTATCTCATTGTAGTTTTGATTTGCATTTCTCTAATGGTTAATGATCGTGAGCATTTCCTCGTGTGTCTGTTAGCCACCTGAATGTCTTCTTTGGCGAAGTGCTTGTTCATATCCTTTGCCCATTTTTTAATTGGGCTGTTTGTCCTTTTGTTATTGATGTTTTGCAGTATCTTGTAGATTTTAGAGATTAGATGCTGAGCGGATTTGTCATAGCCAAAATTTTTTTCCCAGTCTGCAGGTTGTCTTTTGACTCTTTTGGTGAAGTCTTTTGATGAGCATAAGTGTTTGATTTTTAGGAGCTCCCAGTTATCTAGTCTCTCTTCTGGTACTTGTGCATTGTTACTTATGGTTCATATTCTGTTTATGCCATGTATTAGGGCTCCTAGAATTGTCCCTACTTTTTCTTCCATGATCTTTATAGTTTTTGATTTTATATTTAAGTCTTTGATCCATTTTGAGTTAGTTTTTGTGCATGGTATGAGATATGGGTCTTGTTTCAGTTTTTTGTAGATTGATATACAGTTATGCCAGCACCATTTGTTAAAGAGACTGTCTTTTCCCCAATTAATGGACTTTGGGCCCTTGTCAAATATCAGCTGCTCATAGGTGGATGGATTTACATCTGGATTCTCAATTCTGTTCCTTTGGTCTATGTATTTGTTGTTGTACCAGTACCAGGCGGTTTTGACTACCATGGTGGTATAATAGTTTCTAAAATCAGGTAGTGTGAGGCCTCCCGCTTTGGTCTTCTTCAGTAATGCTTTACTCTTCTGGGGTCTCTTCCCTTTCCGTATGAAGTTGGTTATTTGTTTCTCCATCTCATTAAAAAAATGCCATTGGAATTTGGATCAGGATTGCATTGTATCTGTAGATCATTTTGGGTAGAATTGACATTTTCACAATGCTCTGTCTTCCTATCCATGAGCAAGGTATGTTTTTCCACTTATGCAGGTCTCTTTTGATTTCTTGCAGTAGTGTCTTGTACTTTTCTTTGTATAGGTCTTTTATCTCCCTGGTTAGATTTATTCCTAAGTATTTTATTGTCTTGGGGGCTGGCTATTGTATGTAAATGGTATTGATTTGGTGATTTCCTCTTCACAGTTATCTTTGTTGGTGTAGAGGAATCCAACTGATTTTTGTATGTTTATCTTGTATCTTGATACTTTGCAGAAATCTTCTATTAGTTCCGGTAGTTTTCTTGTGGATTCTTTGGGGTTTTCTGTGTATAAGATCATATCATCTGCAAGGAGAGATACTTTGACTTTTTCCCTACCAATCTGGATGCCTTTTATTTCTTTTTCTAGCCTAATTGGTCTGGCTAGGACCTCCAGCACAATGTTGAATAAGAATGGTGATAAACGGCATCCTTGTCTGGTTCCTGTTCTCAAGGGCAATGCTTTAAAAGTCTCTCCATTTAGGATGATGTTGGCTGTTGGCTGTGTATAAATGCCCCTAATTATGTTGAGGAATTTATGCTGAGAGTTTTTATCAGGAACGGGGGTTGGATTTTGTCAAATGTATTTCTGCATCAATTGATAAGGTCATATGATTCATGTCTTTTGTTTTATTTATGTGATGGATTACATTGATTGATTTTCTAATGTTGAACCATCCCTGCATACCTAGTATAAATCACACTTGATTGTGGTGAATTATTTTTTTGGTATGTCGTTGAATTCTATTGGCTAGAATTTTGTTAAGGATTTTTTCGTTTATGTTCATGAGGGATATTGGTCTGTAATTTACTTTTATTTGTGGTGTCTTTACCTGGTTTTGGTATCAGGGTTATGCTGGCTTCATAGAATGAGTTTAGGAGTATTCCATCCTTTTCTATGCTCTGAAATACCTTTAGTAGTAGTGGTGTTAACTCTTCTCTGAAAGTTTGGTAGAATTCTCTGGTGAAACCATCTGGGCCAGGGCTCTTTTTTGCTGGGAGTTTTTAAATTACCTTTTCAATCTCTTCTTTTGTTATGGGTTTATTTAGTTGTTCTATCTCTGTGTTAGTTTAGGTAGGTAGTGAGTTTCTAGAAATTTGTCCATTTCCTCTAGGTTTTCAAATTTGTTAGAGTGCAATTTTTCATAGTATTCTGTTACGATTCTTTTAATTTCAGTTGGGTTTGTTGTGATATCACCCATCTCATTTCTTATACAGGTTATCTGCTTCCTCTCCTGTTTTTCTTTTGTCAGTTTGGCCAACAGTTTATCAATTTCGTTGATCTTTTCAGAGAACCAGTTTTTGGTCTTGTTAACTCTTCCAATTGTTTTTCTATTCTCTATTTCATTTAATTCTGTGCTAATTCTTATTATTTCCTTTCTTCTGGTGCCCAATGGCTTCTTTTGTTGCTCTATTTCTACTAGTTCGAGTTGTAAGGTTAATATTTTGATTTTGGCCCTTTCTTCTTTTTTGATGTGTACATTTTTTGCTATAAACTGACCTCTGAGCACTGTTTTTCTGTGTCCCAAATGTTCTAGTAGGATGTGTTTTAATTTTCATTTGATTCTATGAATCTCTTTATTCCATCCTTAATTTCTTCTATAACCCAGTAGTTTTTGAGCAAGGTGTTGCTCAGTTTCCATGTGTTTGATTTTTTTCCTTGCTTTTTCTGTTATTGATTTCTACTTTTATGGCTTTATGGTCAGAAAAGATGTTTTGCAGTATTTCGATGTTTTGGATTCTGTTAAGGTTTGCTTTATGGCCTAATATTTGGTCTGTTCTGGAGAATATTCTATGTATGTTGGAAAAGAAAGTATACTTGTCAGCTGTTGGGTGGAGTGTTCAGTATATGTCAATAAGATCAAGTTGTTTGATTGTGGCATTTAGATCTTCCGTGTCTTTATTGATCTTCTTTCTGGATGTTCTGTCCTTCACTGAAAGTGGTGTGTTGAAGTTTCCTACTATTATTGTGGAGCTATCTATCTCTCTTTTCAATGCTGTTAGAGTTTGTTGTATGTATTTTGGGGGCCTGTCATTGGGTGCCCAAATTTTGCCATCATATTTGAGAGACATTTTTGCTGGATATATAATTCTTGGCTGACAATTTCT
This sequence comes from Trichechus manatus latirostris, assembly GCF_000243295.1. Lineage (NCBI taxonomy): Eukaryota > Metazoa > Chordata > Mammalia > Sirenia > Trichechidae > Trichechus > Trichechus manatus. The sequence continues at coordinate 3,764,220 of NW_004444073.1, forward strand.
TTTTTTCCTTCAAGGCTTTATATATGTCATCCCATTGCCTTCTTGCCTGCATGGTTTCTGCTGAGTAGTCAGAGCTTAGTCTTACAACTCTCCTTTGTAGATGACTTCTAGTTTATCCCTAGCCAGTCTTAAAATTCTCTCCTTATCTTTGGTTTTGGCAAGTTTGATTATAACATGTCTTGGTGACTTTCTTTTGGGATCTTCCTTATGTGGGGTTTGATGAGCACCTTGTATAGATATCTTCTCATCTTTCATGATATCAGGGAAGTTTTCTGCCAACAAATCTTCAACAATTCTCTCTGAATTTTCTGTTATCCCCCCCATTCTGGTTCTCCAATCACGCATAGGTTATTCCTCTTGATAGAGTCCCACAGAATTCTTAGAGTTTCTTCTTTTTTTAAATTCTTTTATCTGATTTTTCCTCAAATAAGTTGGTGTCAAGTGCTTTATCTTCAATCTCACTAATTCTGACTTCTATTGCCTCAATTCTGCTCCTATGACTTTCTATTGAGTTGTCTAATTCTGAAATTTTATTGTTAATCTTCTGGATTTCTGATTGCTGTCTCTCTATGGATTCTTGCAGCCTGTTTAATTTGTCATTATGCTCTTGAACAACCTTCTTAAGATCCTCTATTGCTTGGTCTATGTGTTCCTTAGCTTGTTCTACATTTTACATGATCTCCTTCTTGATCTCTTGAAGAGTTCTGTATATTAATATTTTGTATTCTACCTCGGGTAATTCCATGAAATTCTCTTTCTCCAGAAAATTTCTTAATTCTTTATTTTGGGAACTTACTGAAGCCATCATGGTCTGCCTCTTTCTGTGATTTGATATTGACTGTTGTCTCCTAGCAATCAATAAGTTATTATATTTATTTATTTATTTTATGTTTGCTTACTGTGTCCTAGCTTCTTATTTTGTTTTGTTCTGATATGCTCAAATAGGCTGCTTATGTGAGCTAGTTTGATTATTGGTGCCTTTGAAGCTTTACCATCCTGTCACCAGGTGGTTAGACCTGTTACTAAGTATGTGAGCACAGGATTCTGTTTACTTTTCTTATATGGATTCGTTCTGGTGTCCAAATAGTCAGTCACCAAGTATGTGGTGCAGGCTTTCACCTACAGTCCAAGACTGGCATGGGTGATTGGTGTAGGCACAGGTATCTGGCTGCAGTAGGGGGTCACGCACTGAGCAAGGCAGGGGGATAATGGCTGCCCCTGAGTGTCTGGGAGGAAAGCAGGGCCCTGTTCCTTATAGCACATAGGTGGGTGGGTTTTGCAGCCAGACTATTAGCACCCAATGCTGTTGGCTGTAAGCACTGGGGGCACCATTTATTCTTGGACCCTTGTCACAGGTGGCTAGGTGGCCTGGTTGGAGCCACCAGTCCTCAGGCCCCTGATGTAGGTAGGCAAGGACCCTGCTTAATGGACAGAGCAGGGTCAATTGTCACGAACCTGCCACTTCAGAGCTGAAACATCTGAAGTTAAACTTCAGGTATATATCCTGTTGTACTGTGGTAATGAGGGCCTATGATGTTGAAATGGGCCTGTATAAGTCTATGCAGGGGTGAAAGGCATTCAAAGTTTTTGGACCCCTTATGCCTGTGCCTAGGCAATGGAGCTGTGCCTTCCCTGAGTTCCTCACTTAGGGGAGCCGGCAGCTTATTTTTTCCCTGCTTGTTAATTTGTTCCTTCTCCAAGGCTCGGAGAATGGCTCAGGGTGCGTGACGGGTCCTACTTCTGACCCAGGGGACTCAGGAATCACTGAAGCTGGCCTGGGACCCAGTGCAGAGTGGAGAGGCGGGAGGGGGGAGGTAAATGGGAGACAGGTTTTTCCCAATGGGGATATTTTTTGATCTGTGCAGTAGGCCAGACCAAGTATTTATCTTTTGCTGATTAAGCACTGCTTTTCACTGGCTCTGGATGCCTGAGTAGACTCTCTGCCACTGGGTTACTCCCAATGTGGAAAATGTTTCTCAGGTGCCACTGCTTGCCTCACCACTCATGAGAGCCAATCCAGCCTGAAGGGCACCAGCTCCTGCTGGGTCAGGTCTGGCAACTCCTCACTTCTTCTGAATTGTCTCTCCGTCTCCCTGCTACTCAGTCCGATTCCTCAACATTGGCTTTGATGTTCAGGGCTCCTAGATTGTCATATATAATTGACTCACTTGTTTTTTCGAGTCTTTGGTGTAGGAGGCACCACAGGAAAAGTCTGACTACTCCAGCACCTTGACCCCACCCTGGATTTCAGAGATCTTGATGACAGCTGTTTATCTGATTTCTGTTCTTAGTCTCATTTCGATTCCTCTTTGCTTGCTGTGTATCTAGTGTCTGGCCTAGACTCATCTCTGTTTCACATTTTTCTTCCCAAGGTGGCATTTGTTTTACTTCCCAGATTCTCCTTGGCATCTGATCTTGTCCTTTCTCTGCTTTTGGCTTTAGTCTGTCTGTCTTATGCCTTGGATCCTAATGAGTTGGCCCTCCTTCACAATCCAAACTAGGACAAGGTCCTGGAAAGAAATGGGCAAGGGGGTTAAACTGAAATGCTAAGGCTTTACCCTTCTAATTCTGAACAGATGGAGGTCTAAGTCAGAGAGAGAACCCTGTGGTGTTGGATTGGGATTGGAGACATCTTTGTAAACTGGTTTTTGATAGATAGATATAGAAATAAATATATATGCAAAAGTATGTTATATATATATATATATATATATACATATATATATATATTTCTTAATTCCGTCCACTGAGAGGTCCCCTAACAGCCATGAGTGCACTTAATATCCAGATCTTGGATTTTAAATACCACTTTCATTAAAATCAACCAGGGATCCTTGAAGAAATGACTGATTGCAGGGCTGGGCAGGAAAGTACACTTAGAACTTGGAATATCTTATGCTAGAAAGCAAGGGAATACTCAAAGAATGATGAGGACATGTTGAAAGACCATAAAACTCAGTTTGAATGGGCTCCCACTGGCCAAATCAGGGACAATTTGAATACCAAAACAAATAATAATAATAAATGATTATAATCCCTTTAATAAAATAGGAGACCATGAGTCAGTATAGATATAAATAAATTAGTGAATAGATTAAAAGTTTGATGAATACTGGGTGTCATGGTTTGAATTACCTCATACCATCAAGAAAGCAGAGCGCATCCTTTGGACAGGGGTCCCTGCGCTGAGAAGCTCCTAGTCCAAGGGAACACTCACGAGAAGGCCGACAAAGAGAGAAAGCCTTCCCCTGGAGCTGACACCCTGAATTTGGACTTTTAGCCTACTTTGACTGTGAGGAAATAAACTTCTCTTCATTAAAAACATCCACTTGTGGTATTTCTGTTATAGCAGCACTAGATGACTAAGACACTGGGATACTTATAGGTTTCAAAGTACCTTCCCCAGAAATACTTATTAATTACAAAGAGAAAATGAGTCACTTTAACATGGAGAAGTCTGGCAGACACCTTAAGCAAGTGATTAAAGTGAATATAATTAGTAATGGGATAAACTGAAATAATTTGCCACCTGAAAGAATGTATTGAGAAGAACACAGTGCCATTTCTGTGATGTTCCTACCACAGTTATAAAATGTGAATCTAATCATGAGTAAACAACAAACATCAATTGAGAGATATTCTACAAAAATAATCTTAAAAAATGTCCAGATCAAAAAAATTAAAGACTGTGGAACTTTTCCAGACTGAAGGAGACTAAGTATGATTCTGAACCGGATCCTTCAGCTATTAAGACACTACTGAAACAATTGGCAAAACATGAATGGAGCATGAAGTTTAGACTGTAGTAATGTGTCAGTGTTAATTTCCTGATTGTGATGGTCATATTGTGGTATGTAAGGTTCCTAGGTAATGCAAATGGTTTGCGGTCAGCTGCTAACCTAAAAGTTGGTGATTCAAACCCACTCAGCAGCTCTGCAGAAGAAAGGCCTGGCAATCTGCTTCCATAAAGATTACAGCCAAGAAAACCCTATGGAGCTCTTCTACTCTGTACACATAGGGTCACCATGAATCGGAGATGACTCAATGGCAACCTGTTTGGTTATTTCGATATGAAGGAAAATATCCTTGTTTTTAGGAAATGAAAAGTATTCAGGAGTGGTGAGGTTTTCAGGTTAGGAACTAACTTTGAAGTGGTTCAGGGGGAAAAAAGTTATTTCTACTGTACTTCCTTTTTTTTCCTCTAAGCATGTTATTGTTAGATAATAAAAAAGAAAAAAAGGATTTTTTTGGTCATCCTTTTTATTTATTTATTTTTATTGTAATTTATTTTTTGTGTATTTTTTTATTTTTATCATTCTTTAGATGAAGGTTTACAGAACAGATAGTTTCTCATTAAACAGTTAGTACACATTTTGTTTTATGACATTGGTTAACAACCCCACGACATGTCAACACTGTCCCTTCTCAACCTTGGGTTCCCTATTACCAGCTTTCCTGTCCCCTCCTGCCTTCTAGTCCTTGTCCCTGGACTGTTGTGCCCCATTACTCTCATTTTGTTTTATGGGGCTGTCTAATCTTTGGCTCAGTGGTGAAACACGGGAGTGACTTCATTACTGAGCTAAAAGGGTGTCTGGGGGCCATACTTTTGGGGTTTCTCCAGTCTCTGTCAGACCAGTAAGTCTGGTCTTTTTTTTGAGCTAGAATTTTGTTCTACATTTTTCTCCAGCCCTGTCTGGGACCCTCTGTTGTGATCCCTGTCAGAGCAGTCAGTGATGGTAGCCAGGCAACATCTAGTTGAACTGGACTCAGTCTGGTGGAGGCCATGGTAGTTGTAGTCTGTTAGTCCTTTGAACTAATCTTTCCCTTCTATCTTGTTTTCTTCATTCTCCCTTGCTCCTGAAGGGGTGAGACCAGTGGAGTGTCTTAGATGGCTCCTCACAGGATTTTAAGACCCCAGACGCTACTCACCAGGGTAGAATGTAGAACATTTTCTTTATAAACTGTGTTATGCCAATTGAGCTAGATGTTCCTCGAGACCATGGTCCCCACAGCCCTCTTCCCAGCAATTCAGGCCCTCAGGGAGTTTGGATGTTTCTATGGAGCTTCCATAATCTTTCTTTGTACAAGTTGTGCAGGTTTCCCCAGTATTGTGTACTGTCTTACCCCAGAAGGATTTTTAAATATCAACACAGATTTAATAATTATTCCTGGGGTTATAACTTCACTGTTGCCGTGATGGATATTGTTGTGAAAGTTTTCTATGCACAGATTTTAAACACAATACAGTTAGTTATTATGTTAAAGAGATCACATAACAAGTTTTTGAAAGTTGCCTAATTTTTTAAAAATAAGTTCTATGGCCATGAACATCATGATAGCCAATACTAATTGGGCACTTACTGTATGCCATTATTACTTTACTTGTAATAACTCAATGAATCCTCACACTAACCTTCTGAGAAGGGATTGAAGTTTTAATGGAGAATACAGTGCACAGTATGAGTATGGGGTTTGGATAGTGGAAAGTTAGCAACACAGAAAGGCTTTTTAGAAGCGAAATTGCCTTCATAAATTAGCTAGTGTTGAGGACTTGGCTCTCAGCCATATAGGCTCATAAAAACACTCTCATATATGTCTCAAAGTTAATTGTTTTTGAAAATAACGATTTAAGCTAAAAATAAAAAAAATTTAAGATTCAAAAGAGTAAATCAGAATCACATTCATCCATTCACAGTAAAAAAAACATTGTCAAAGCAAATATTGGTGTTAACCTGATCCATACATTCCCTCCCTGTAAGCAATTCTGTAAAAAAGTCAGATGACAGTCAGGACGACCATGGGTGAGAAAGGGAAGTGAGTCATGATCTGACTGTTGATTAACATCAGGCCATGTCAGCCCAACGCACCCGTTTACAGATGGGCCAGTCCTTCCAGATGAGCCGTGCGCAGACATTGATAGGATTTACTCTGCCAAAATTTGCTTCTGTGACTCTTTTTGTACTTTGCTGAACTTTTGACTACTCTGATTATTTAGATATAAACCCTTAAGTTAATTCTATCTCTGTGAACTAGAATATTTTTATAATGGTTTTTCATGTTACTGCTCTAATACCCATAAAAAAACAGTTGCAGTCAAGTTGATTGCGACTCATAGTGACCCTGTAGGACAGAGTAGAACTGCCCCATAGAGTTTCCACGGAGCACCTGGTGGATTCGAACTGCCGACCTTTTGGTTAGTAGCCATGGCTCTTAACCACTACACTACCAGGGTTTCCAAATACAGAGGTTGCCAAACTACAGCCTACAGGTCAACTCCAGCCTGCCATCTGATTTTTGTACTGCCTGTGAATTAGGAATAGTTTTCACATTTTAAGTGATTGGGGAAAAAAATCAACAGAATAGTAATATTTTGTGGCATGTGAAAACTATATGAAAGTCAAAGTTCAGCATCCATACCAAACCAAAGAAACCCACTGCCGTTGAGTTGATTCTGACTTAGTGTCCATAAATAAAGTTTTATTAGAAAACAGCCATGCTCATTCACTTACTTATTGTCTATGGCTGCTTTCACACTATAACGACAGAGATGAGTAGTTGAGACAGACTGTGGGCTAAGAAGCCTAAAACATTTCCTATCAAACCCTGCTCTAATCCATTGTTTTAATTTTATTAATTAACCTCCCAGAATGATCTTATTTCTCTTACATTCTTGAGGGGCTACATTTTGTAGGCCTCTTCCACCCAACATACTTCAGCTTACATCATTCTATTGCCGTAAAACCTTGATTAAATTCTGGACCTAGAATATAAAATCATTTGATCATAATTGATAATAGCTGTCGTTTAATGAACATCTACTCTGGCTAGCAGCTTTATGGAATGCTCTTATTTAATTCACAGAATCATTCTGTATGCTATGTTTTATTATACCTCTTTTTAGGGCTGAAGTAACTGGCCAGACAGGTTGTGACTTTCCCCAAGTTTAACATCAGAACTGGAATTTCAGCTCAGTCTGTACGACTCCAGTGCCTATATTTTCTCTGCTCTATCACCCTCTCATCTCACATTAAATAAATCAAAAAGGAATTAGGAAGGTAACAATCTATTTTCCCCCAAAAATACATTGATCAAATAAAAGCATGTTTTATTCTACAAAAGGCTACTGTTCATTGGCATCTTCAATACAATCCCAACAAGTTCGTGGCTAAGCATTTTCAATAATATCAAGAGTGACAGAATCCAATGTTACAGCAGAGACTGGGCAGATAATGCAAATATGTGAAATGTACTACATGTAAGGAAAATTGAATGAGCCTCTGTTTAGTTTAGTTTCTCATCATTTAATCTTCTATTTCTATACAAGAGAGGATACAGAGACTATTATTTAAAAAAAAAAAAAAAGAAGCTATAATGCAAGCACTAGGCTCATGGAAACTAAACTTCACGTCCTGTCTAAAGGGGAAGACACTACTCAGGTCAAGCCAACTGTTGCCATCTGGGAATTTAACACCAGATTTTCCAGGTTTTGTGGATTTTCAAGGGAAGCTGCAGAACTGGATTTTCCCCACTAAATTGTTTGACTCGTGGCAACCCCATGTGTACAGAGTAAAACAGTTCCATGGGGTTTTCAAGACTGTGACCTCCCAGAAGCAGATCGCCAGGCCTCTCTTCCAAGGTGCCTCTTGGTAGATTCAAACTGACAACTTTTCAGCTAGTAGTTGAGCACTTAACCATTTGCCCATCCCCCCCCCCCCCCCCCCCCCGCTGGAATCAACTTGCCCACAGCTAACAACAACAACAAATTGTTTGAATCTTAAACACTTCACAGGCCAAAAAGCACCTATCTGCAGGTGGACTAGGGCCCATGGGCTTCCAGGCTGGGACCTCTGGACTGTTTCTGGCAGCCACACCTCTTCCTCCTCAGAGTGGGCTTTCTCTCTGCTGGTATAAGCATTGTAACAGGATTCGTGTTCACATCTCCATCCATACAGAAAAGATGCTTTGTTCTCTCCAGAGGCCTCTGAGGATAGAGGCAATAAAAGTCACAAATGAGGCTTTAATTATCCAAATGGCTCTCTGAGCACTAAGGCCCATCATAACAGTTGTATTTAACAGGCTTCTGATCTCTCTCTGGGTACTGCCTCCTGATTAAAAGTCTTTTCTGCCTTCTAAAATTCTTCATCCAGCTTTGATACTCTCTGCCAGCTAATTTGGTTGGCTTTCTCCACTTCCTTCTCAAGTCCAGTGGGAGTACACCAAGCCCAAGAAACAATGGGCATTTATCACCACTTTTATTCAACATTGTGCTGGAGGTCATAGCCAGAGCAATCAGGCTAGAAAAAGAAATAAAGGGCATCCAAATTGGTAAGGAAGAAGTCAAAGTATCTCTATTTGCAGATGATATGATCTTACATGCTATGTAAGATGCATCAATTGGTCCCAACCTACCTAAAGTTAAAGAGAATGAAAAATACCACAGACACAAGGAAAGTATTAGCCCAAGAGACAGAAAGGACCACATAAACAGAGACTTCATCAGCCTGAGACCAGAAGAACTAGATGGTGCCCGGCTACCACAATGACTGCCCTGACAGGGAACACAACAGAGAGTCCCTGATGGAACAGGAGAAAAGTGGGGTGCAGAACTCAAATTCTAGTAAAAAGACCAGACTTGGTGGTTTAACTGAGACTAGAGGGACCCTGGAAGATGCGGCCCCCAAGCTCTCTGTTAGCCCATAACTAAAACCCATTCCTGAGGCCAACACTTCAAAGATTAGACTGGACTATGGGACATAAAATGATACTCGTGAAGAGTGTGCTTCTTAGCTCAAGTAGATACAAGAGATTAAATAAGCAGCTCTCGTCCGGAGGTGAGATGAGAAGGCAGAGAGTGTCAGGAGCTGGCTGAATGGACATGGGAAATCCAGGGTGGAAAGGAAGAGCATGCTGTCACAGTATAGGGAGAGCAAGTAGGGTCACAAAACAATGTATAAATTTTTGTATGAGAGACTAACTTGAATTGTAAACTTTCACTTAAAGCACAATAATAATAAAAAAGAAACCATGGGCATACTCCAATTTGTGCCCTACCCTCCTTATCTAGGAGCCTTCGTTCATATCAAGGGTTTGGTGCAACTCTCCCGCAAACACTGTTGCATACTCCCTGCTTTGTTTGCAAAGCCTCATAACACACCCGAGTGCTTCTCTCCCTTCTGTGACTTAAAAAAATGTTTTGTTTTGCTTTTTTAAACAAATATAGTAAGTGAGTTTGAGCTGGAACAAACCTATTTTTATAGTTATTGAATCAGAATTCAAAATATGTTTTGAACTGAACCTGAACCAAGCCAACGTTTCATTCTTTTTGGGACTCTATTTCAAACAGCTTTTGAGAGAGTCTTTCATAGAATGGCTCCAGCAGAGCAATCTGGAGGTCTTCTTGTCCAGTTCTCCCCCTTAGTTTCAGACAAGTACTCAGTTCCCTTTGGGTTATCACCAAGATATGCTAGAGGGTCACAAGGAGATCACATGTTCCTTCTTGACGTTTGGGAACACAATTTACTTTGTATCCTCAATGCCTGGTACAGAGTACATTCATTCACCACTACGTACACTCATTCCATGAATGTTCATAGAATAAATTATGCATGAATTCCAAGAAAATATTCCTCTCCACGTGGTTCCAGAGTTTATTGCACTTAAGCTCCCAGTCTATACCCTGAGTTCAAATCACAAAAGATCTGAATTCCCCTAAGAAAATCTTATTTGTATAACTAGGCTATTCGAGGTGAAGATGTTAATCTCCTGAACTAACTAGTCATTTCTTCTTGTAACCTACATTTCTAAAACATAAAAACATTTTCTAAATGCATGGAGACAGACTAGATTAGAAAATTAGGCTCTATTTTACACCCCAAAACATTTCTTAAAATAAACCTTTGTTGCATATAGAAAATGTACAAAACTCATTTTAGGGGGAAAAAATTGCCCTTGAACCCTTAGAACTGAGGCAACTGTCAGGTCAAACACCAAGGGCCAGGAGCAGTTGCCAGGGCATGGCGTATGATGCAATGTGGTGCTAATATGGGTGATGGGCTAGGTCTAAGAGGGGAGAGATGGAAAATGTTCACATGGGGAGCATGTATTTCTGGAAATAGACCTCATCCAATAGCTCAGCTCTGGAGTCACCAGCACAAAGTGGTGAGACCACCATGGCTTGCAAAACCTAGCTGATCTTATTAACCCTTATTAACCCTTTGGCTCCTGATTTCAAAATGGGTGCAGGATAAACAGCTGATTGAATTCTATTCAAAATACTTGGGTGGACAAGTCCAGACCCCTCTCCCTCTGTGCCTTACTTACCCTCCAGAACTCCACCCTCACCACCATTACCACGGGCCACCATATCTCAAGATGAGCAGTGGAGCAGTATTCAGCGGAGATGGGGGGTAGTCTCCGTCTCAGCAAATGGCATCTCTCTCCAACAGCTGCACAAACTAGGAAACTGGAGTATTCTTTGACACCTCACTACCCTTAACCACCTGTATCCAGCCAAATAGCTTTTGAGTTCATCCACCTACCTCATCTCCCCGGATGTCCTCTAGACCTGACTGTTTATCTCTCACCTGGACTGCATACAACAACAATCCCCAAACTGGTGTTCCACATCTCCATTTACCTTCTCTAATTTGTGTCATTTTCCAGCTTTAAATCTTTCAGCGACTTTGTATTGTTCAAGATGCAAACGAAAATCTCTCGAGTTCATGTCTCACTGCCTTCCCCGTGCAGGGACTTTATACATGCTTGAAGCATTCTCATCCAACTCTCACCTTTGCCTACTCCATTTCTACTCACTCTCTAGAAGGAAGCTCAAATATTACTTCTTCAAGTAAGTTTTTCTTGACACCTCCACCCCTTTGTCAGAGCCCCAGCTATGTGATTCATGCTACCCTTTGCTTCACTGCAACCTTTTTCAGCCTTCTGTTCCTCATCAGTAAAATGGGAATAACGATAAAGCTCATTAGTGAAGAGTAAATTAAGATGACACTTGTAAAGCACTTAGCACATGGTGCCTAAAACGAAAACCCATTGTCATGGAGTCCATGTCAACTCATAGCAACACTATAGGACAGAGTAGAACCACCCCATAGGGTTTTCCACCCCATAAGGAAGCAGACTACCACACTGATTTCCTGCAGAGCAGCTAGTCGATTTGAACCGCTGACCTTTTGGTTAGCAGCCAAGCACTTAACCACTGCACCACCAGGCCTCCTCACACAGTGCCTGGCTCATGGTAAACACTAAATGAATTAGCCATTGTTGTTATTAAGCATCACTATTGTTATTCTTGAGCCCTCGTTACCCCACCAGATTAGGGCCTTGGAAACCTTATGGTGCATTGTACTCTGTCCTATGGGGCCATTTTGAGTTGAAATCAACTCGATGGCAATGAGTTTGGTTTTTTGGTTATTGTTATTAGTAAGGTCCCTGGGTGGCACAGAAGGTTTGTGTCCAACTACTCATCTAGAGGTTGGCAGCTTGAATCCACCCAGCAGCACTGTGGAAAAAGGCATAGAGATCTGTTTCCTTAAAGATTATAGCCACGGAAACCCTATGGAGCAATTTTACTCTGTAACACATGGGATCATCATGATTAGAAATCTACTCGATGGAGACAGGCTTTTTTGTTTTTGTTAGTAGCGGTTGTTGTAGAGGTGGGTGGCTTTCTGTAGGCGCTAATAGCATGATCTAGACCGGCCATCTGGGTTTGAAGCCTCCCTCTGAAATTCAGTAGCCATATGAACTTGGGTAGGTTACTTACCTTCTCACTGCTTCTGTTTTTTTACTTATAAAATGGGAATGAGGAATAGGCAGCTGCATGAAAAACTTTAAGAATTAAATGAGTGACTACATGAAAAGTGCTTACAGCACAGCCCAGCACACACAGTGTTACCTTTGTCTTGCTCCTTGGTGAGACTCGCGTCTCAGGATAAGGCAGACTTCTCAGGCATGCGAAGCTTGCTAGGAGAACTCAAGGTGTTACCGAATGCAGTGGGTTCGCCGCCTGTACTCTGGTTAAGGATAACTAAGAGTCAAGCAGATTTAAAGCAAGGCATAGTGTATTACTGGCGGCAAGTAAGGAGACAGTGGGGATCCTTCCCAAAAGCACTCTTTCTCCGAAGAAAGTGCTGGGGGGAGAGTTTTATACCACACAGGAAAGGGGAGTCATACATATCCATTAACTTCATATATATTCAAAAAGGGGTCGGATGGGATTTTGGCACGTAAGTGGCTGACGGACTTTTTGCCTCTGAAATGGGCTCAGTCACTGCTCAATGATGTATGTCCAGTGATTTTGGTTCCTAGGCAATACCTATGGGTTGAGGCCATCTGACGGTCAACCTGGTCTCTTACCGCGCATGCCTAGGACTCTGGTTCTAATTGGCTGATCTGAAAGACGGCTACAAGCAGACAGATTAGGAACAAGCAAACAACGTTTGCATCGTACTTCTTCTAGAAAAAATTTGTAATTGACATAAATTGTCGTTTAAGGCCTTTTCTGTCCCTAGCTGGTCTCAAAGAGTCTTCAGAGCTCTAACATAAAGCATTTATCAAAATATGACAGGTCCATGATTGCACATTTAACCACATCACTATTAGCCTCTAGGTTCTTGGAGTGGAACAATGATTTACTACCAATGTTTTATTGAATGGTATGCCAGGTCACTTCTGCTTCTTCATTAAACTAAATTAATCCCACTGCACCACAACATGTCCCTGGTTAAAAAAACAACCAAATCCCCTTTAATATAAGGTGATGCTCTGACCTAAAAAAACACTCGAAGATTATTTTCCACTACTTCTGGTTGAGGTTTGCTAATGGGAAGCCTCAATGATTGCTCATCTGTAGGCAGCACTTTAGTTGAGTTTCCACTTCTAGGGTCTCATCTTCAGATGTTAGCTCCAAACCAGGTATTAACTCACCCAGATATGATCACTTCCTTTGATGGATCTATTTTGACCAGATACACATGAAACCAAAGTTTATATTGTGTTATGACAATTTATTATATTATAATGGAATCCCTGGCAGGTGTAAACTATTAGCTGAAGGTTGGGGTTTGGAGTCCACCAAGCGGCATCTCAGTAGAAAAACCTGGCACCTACTTTCAAAAAATCAGCCATTGAAAACCCTATGGAGCACAGTTCTACTCTCACACATATGCGGTCACCATAAGTTGGAATCAACTCAAAGATAACTGGCTTTAGTTATTATATTATAAAAGGGACCTTTTTCAAGGCTCCTTCTTGTCAGCATTAATAGTAACAGCAATAAAACAGCTATTGTTTATAGAGTGCGTACTATGTGTGAGATGTCTCTCGTGTGATCTAATTTAATCTTCACTTACCCCATAAGGTGGGTACTTTACTCCTGCAGAAAATCAAAATGAAGCTATTGACAGCTTAAATGATTGCCCAAGATCACAGTACTAGTCAAGATTCTTCCAGGTGCAAAAGACAGGAACTAAATTCAGACGTGTTTAGGAAGAGAAGGAGTACAATTGGTGAGGGGGCAGCAGTGGCTCATGAATCTGGGAAAGATCCTGGAGCTACTCACAAGGTAGTGATGTAGGAAACCAGGGATTCAGACACAGGAGCTAGAGACTCTCTATGCCATCAGGGGGCGCTGACTCATGCTCTCCATTCACCATTCATTTCTCTTGTTCCTTCCTGGGCTTTTTTGCAGATAGACTCTCACCATATATAACCGGGAAGATGGCTGCCAGGACCTCCACCTCTAATTTGGAAACTTCCAGGGAAGAACTATGATGGTGTGTGTGGGTCAAGTCCCTATTCCTTGGACCTGTCCAGGAAGATACCGGATGTCAGGGAGTGGAGAAGGTGCTAGCCAAAGGAAGTGGGGCACTCTATTACCAGGCAAAAGGAGATGGGAAAATAAGTTTAGCATCACAATAAGTAGCTTCAGCGTCCACTACATTTGTACAGAAATGTGACGCGATCAACAGTACAAAATCCATGTTATTATTCAAAAGCCTGTTGCTTTGTCCATTATAATTCTCTATCACCACATAAAGATGAATTATTCAAAAGCTTACTGGGCAGGAGGGTGTGATCATGGAATGGTTTCAAGAAGAAATTTCACTTAAACTCTGGGAAAGATAATGATTCAGATGCTTGCCACCTTGTCTCTGACCCTACATTCTTTCTTGGGTTGTCTGCATGTCACTGTTCAAGATAACAGCAGTAGTAATACAACCACAACAGCAAAAACCAACTAGCTGTGTGGTCTAGGATGAGTTACTAAATCTCTCTGAGCCTCAATTTCACTTTCTGACATAGGTTTTACCTGGGAAAGTGGTGATGGAGGATTTAACCTAATAATGCATTTAAAGCTCTAAGCACAGTGTCAGTCAACCAGTAAATGAATGAGCCAGGACTCACATACAGACCAGACTAGCTTTATACTGTGTGTGTGCATTTTGTCATTTTGAATTGCTGTTTCTATCAGCTGAATTTTCCTTGTCTTATGTCATGGATTTGTGAATTGTGACACATGAATTGTGTCCCCCCAAAATATCTGTCAACTTGGCTGGGTCATGATTCCCAGTATTCTATAATTGTGTACCACTTTGTAATCTGATGTGATTTCCTTATGTGTTGTAAATTCAATCACTATGATCTAATAAGATGGATTAGCGGCAGTTATACTGATGAGGTATACAAGATCAGATATTGTCTTAAGCCAATCTCTTTTGAGATATAAAAGAGAGAAGCAAGCAGAGACACATGGGAACCTCATACCACAAGAAAGCAGTGCCAGGAGCAGAGCATGTCCTTTGGACCTGAGGTTCCTGCCCAGAGAAGCTCCCAGACCACGGGAAGATGGATGACACGGATCTTCCTCCACAGCTGATGGAGAAAGCGTTCCCCTGGAGCTCACGCCCTGAATTTGGACTTGTAGCCTACCGGACTGTGAGAGAATAAACCTCTTTGTTAAAGCCATCCACTTGTGATATTTCTGTTAGAGCAGCACTAGCTGACTAAGACATCTTGGCTGACTTCTGTGGCCTAATAATTCAAAACAAGCATTCATAGTCATCATGGTTGGCACTGAATTGGTACCACTGTCACTATCGGTTGCCTTCAAGTCAATTCCAACTTACGGTAACCCCGTGTGTTACAGTAGAGCTGTTCCATAGGATTTTGTTGGCTGAATCTTTATGGAAGCAAATTTGTTCACTTCTTCTCTTTCATGGTGCTATTGGGTAGACTTAAATCATCAACCTTTACATTAGTAGTTGAGCACAAACAATTTGCACCAAAACCAACTTTTTTTTAAGTTTACACAGCAAATTAGGCCCCTGTTTAACAATTTTTATACAAATTGTTCTGTGCCATTGGTTACAATTTTTACAATGTGTCAGCATTCTCATTATTCCATTCTGTTTGTTCTGTTTCCATTGATCTAGCTTCCCTTCCCCTCCTTCCTTCTCATATTTGCTTTTGGGTGAATGTTGACCACTTGGTCTCATACAGTTAATTGTTTAAGGAAGCTCACTACTCATGAGTGATACTGTTTATTTTATAAGCCAATCTATTATTTGGCTGAAAGGTGGCCTGCAGAGACAGCTTCAAATCCAAGTTCAAAGGTAATCTTAGGACAATGTCTTGGGGATTCCTCTAGTCTCGATCGGTCCAGTAGGTCTGCTCTTTTTGAGGAATTTAAGTTTTGTTTTACATTTTTCTCCCATTCTCTCCAGGACCTTCTGTTGTGTCCCTGGTCAGAACAGTTGGTAGTGGCAGCCAGGCACTATCTAGTTCTTCTGGTCTCAGGTTAGAGGAGGCTGTGGTTTGTGTGGGCTATTAGTCCTGCGGACCAGTTTCTTCTTTGAGTCTTTGATTTCCTTCATTCTTTTTTGCTCCGTATGAGTAAAGACCAATAGTTGTATCTTAGATGGCTGCTTGCAAGCTTTTAGGACCCAGATGCTACTCATTGCTCTAGGATGTAGAACACTGTCTTTGTGAACTATGTTATGCCAACTGGCTAAACTGTCCCCTAAGACTATGATCCCAAGCCTTCTAACCCAGTAAACCAATCCCATGAGTTATTTGGATATGTTTAGGAAGCTTCCATAACTGCGCCCCCATGTGGTTTGTTATATATGTAGCTATATATGTAGCACACACAAACATGTATATACATGCAAGTTCATTTACTCACATATGCCATTCTATACACATATATGCACCCATATCTACCCGTGTAACCACACACATACTTTTTGGTTGTTCTTACTGTTGTTGCAAAATTGTATATCTTATAGCATTTGCCTAAGTTGTTCCTTTTTCTTCTGTACTTCTTAGTGTCTTTATTTACCTTGCTTAAGTTGTGCTGACTTCACCCATATTTGGCCTTGTCTTTCCCATCACCGAAAGTAACAAGTTTGTACTATCTAGAAAGTGATTCTTCCTCCCTCTCCCTCCCATCCCTGGGAAGCATCAAATAACTTTGCTTTCTGTGTATGTATCTATTCTTAATTTTTTATAATAGTGGGACCATACAATATTTGTCTTTTTGTGATTGTCTTACTTCACTTAGCATAATGTCCTCCAGATTCATCTATGTTAAAAGACATTTCATGGACTCCTCATTATTCTTTATAGTTGCGTAGTACTCCATTGTATGTATGTACCACAGTTTGTTTGTCCATTCATCTGTTGATGGGCACTCAGGTTGTTTCCATCTTTTTGCTTTTATGAATAATGCAGCAATGAACATAGGTGTGCATATATCTATTGGTGTCACTATTATATCTCTTAGATATATACCTAGGAGTGGGATTGCTGGATCATAAGGTATTTATATTTCTAGCTTTTTGAGGAAGCACCGTACTATTTTCCATAGTAGTTACCATTTTACAATCTCACCATCAATGTATAAGATTTCCATCACCCCACAACCTCGTCAGCTTTTGTTGTTTTCTGTTTTTTTTGATAATTGCCATACTTACAGAGGTGAGATGGTGATCTCATTGTAGTTTTGATTTGTATGGATTTTGAGTTTAATGGCTGATGATTGTGAGTATCTTTTTATGTATTTGTTGGCCGCCTGAATGTCCTCTTTGGTGAAGCGTCTGTTCATGCCCTTTGCCCATTTTTCGATTGGATTGTTTGTCTTTTTGTTGTTCAGTTGTTGAAGTTTTCTATACATTTTACAAATTAGACCCTTATCGGATACATCATTGTCAAATATTTTTCCCATTCTGTAGGTTCTCTTTTTACCCCCTTGGTAAAGTGGTTTGATTAGCATAGGTATTTAATTTTTAGGAGGTCCCAGTTATTTAATTTATCTTCTGTCATTTGTGCATTTTTAGTTTTGTTTGATATGCTATTTATGCCAAAAATTAGGTCCCCTAGTTTTGACCCCATGTTATCTTCTAGGAAGTTTATAGTTTTAGCTTTAACCTTTATGTTTTTGATCCATTTTGAGTTAGTTTTTGTGCATGGTGTGAGGTATGGATCCCGTTACATTTTTCTTCATATGGCTATCCAGTTTTGACAGCATCATTTGTTAAAGAGACTATTTCTTCCCCCATTGAATGGACTTTGGCCCTTTGTCGAAGATCAGCTGCCTGTAGACGGATGGATTTACTTCTGGGTTCTCAATTCTATTCCATTGATCTATGTGTCTGTCATTGAACCAGGCTGTTTTGATTACCATGATTGTATAGTAAGTTTTGAGATTGGGAAGCATGAGTCCCCCTATTTATTCTTTTTTAGTATTGCTTTAGCTATTTGGGACCTCCTTCCTTTCTATATAAAGTTGGAGATTAGTTTTACATTTCATTAAAGAATGCTGTTGGGATTTGGATCAGGATTGCATTATATCTATGGATTACTTTTGGTAGTATTGACATTTTCACACTGTTAAGTCTTCCAATCCATGAGCATGGAATGTTTTTCCATTTATGTTGGTCCCTTTTGTTTCTTGCAGTAATGTTTTATAGTTTTCCTTGTATAAGTCTTTTACATCCCTGGTTAGGTTTATTCATATATATTTTATCCTTTTGGGGGCTATTGTAAATGGTATTGTTTTCTTGATTTCATTTTCAGAATACTTTTTTTTAGTGTAGAGGAACACAACTGATTTTTGTGTGTTGATCTTGTAGCATACCACTTTGCTAAATCCTTGTATTAGTTCCAGTAACTTTCCTGTGGAGTCTCCAGGATTTTCCATGCATAGGATAATGTCATCTGCAAATAAGATAGTTTTACTTCTTCCTTTCCAATCTGGATTCCCTTTATTTCCCTTTCTTGCCTTATTGCTCTAGCTAGGACTTCCAGTACAATATTGAGTAAGAGTGGTGATAAAGGGCATTCTTGTCTCGTTCCGGTTCTGAATAGGAATGCTCTCAATCTTTTTCTGTTGAGAATAATGCTGGCTGTTGATTTTGCATATATGCCCTTAATTATGTTGAGGAATTTCCCTTCTTTTCCTATTTTGCCAAGAGTTTTTATCAGGAAAAGGTGTTGGATTTTATCAAATGCTTTTTCTGAACAGATCGAGACGATCATGTGATTATTTTCTTTCATTTTGTTAATGTGGTGAATTATGTTAATTGATTTCCTAATGTTGAATGATCCTTTCATCCCTGGTATGAATCCCACCTGATCATGATGTATTATTTTTTGATATGCTATCGAATTCTGTTGGCTAGAATTTTGCTGAGAATTTTTGCATTTATACTCATGAGGGGTATTGATCTGTAATTTTCTTTGTTAGTGATGTCTTTGCCTGGTGTTGGTATCAGGATTATGCTGGCTTCATAGAAAGAATAGGGAGTATTCCTTCCTTTTCAATGTTCTGGAATAGTTTGAATAGAATTGGTGTCAACTCTTCTCTGAATGCTTGGTAGAATTCTCCAGTGAAGCCATCTGGGCTAGGGCATTTTTTGGTTGGGAATTTTTTTTTTTTAATACCTCTTTAATTTCTTCTTTTGTTATGGGTCTGTTCAAATTTTCTACCTCTATTTGTGTTAGTTTAAGTAGGTAATGTGTTTCTAGAAATTTGTTCATTTCCTCTAGGTTTTAAAATTTGTTGGAGTACAATTTTTCATAATATTTGGTTATAATCTTTTTTTTATCTCAGTTGGTTCTGTTGTAATGTCATCCATCTCATTTATTATTTTGGTTATTTGCATCTTCTCATTTTTTTCCTTTGTAAATTTGACCAGTGGTTTGTCAAGTTTATTGATCCTCTCAAAGAATCAACTTCTAATCCTGGTGATTCCTTCTATTGTTTTTCTATTTCATTTATTTCTGCTCTGATCTATTGGTGCATTGAGATCATGTACATTCGGTGTGATTATCTATAGGTATGAATTTACTGCTGTAATTTTGTCCTGCTTTTTTTTGTAGTGTTAATGGTTTCTTTGTTCTGCTTCATTTTCTATGCTGAGTTCATTTTGTTCATGGATTTTCTTTTCGTTTCCTTTGTTGTTGTTGATTTTGTGTTTGCTGCATCTTTTTGATATTCTTCTTTATTATGATGAGTATATTTATTAATTTTCTTTGTGTTTACTCTGAAATTTACCTTTATCTTCCTAAGTTTAAAACAGTCTGTTATATATTGATATTACCTTGACTTCCTCCCCATATGGAAATTCTATAACTACACCATTTATTCCCCTTTTTTGTTTTGAAGTTGTCATCATTTACAGATTGATATTTCTGGTACCCTGTTTTCAGTTTTGCTGTTTTATTTTACTTTTGAGAATCTTTTGTTTGGGTTGGTGTCTGAGTGATGGTGTCCTGTGTCTTAATCTCAGGTTGTTGTCTGATGTGGTTGGTTCTCTGTCTGAAGGACTCCCATTAATATTTCTTGTAAGGTTGGTCTGGTTTTTATAAATTCCCTTAATTTCTGTTTATCTGAGAGTGTCCTAGTTTTGCCATCATACTTGAAAGACAGTTTTGCTGGATGTATGATTCTTGATTGGCATTTTTTTTCAGGGTTTTATACATTTCATCGCATTGTCTTCTTGCCTGGATGGTTTCTGCTGAGAAATCAGGGCTTAATTTTATTGGTGCCTATTGTGGAGTGAATTGTGTCCCTGAAAAAAGTGTGTCAACTTGGCTCGGCCATGATACCCAGTATTTTGTGATTATCTATTGTTTTGTCATCTGATGTGATTTTCCTATGTGTTGTAAATCCTACCTCTATGATGTTCATGAGGCAGGATTAGAGGCAGTTGTGTTAATGAGGCAGGACTCAATCTACAAGATTAGATTTTGTCTTAAGTCAACCTCTTTTGAAATATAAAAGAGGGAAGCGAGCAGAGATACAAGGGACCTCCTACCAATAAGAAAGCAGCACCTGGAGAAGAGCACATCCTTTGGACCCTGAGTTCTCACTCTGAGAAGCTCCTAGACAAGGGGAAGATTGATGACAAGGACCTTCCTCCAGAGCCGACAGAGAAAGAAACACTTCCCCTGGAGCTGACTCCCTGAAAGGGAACTTCTAGCCTACTAGACTGTGAGAGAATAAACTTCTCTTTGTTAAAGCCACCCACTTACGGCATTTCTGTTATAGCAGCACTAGATAACTAAGACAGAATTTGGCACTGAGAGAGTGGGGTGCTGCTCTAACAGATACCTAAAATGTGCAAGTGGTTTAGAAACTATGAATGGATAGAGACTGGAAGAGTTTTAAATTGTCTAATAGTAAAAGTCTAGATTGCCTTGAAGAGACTGTTGGAATTATGGACATCAAAGACAATTCTGGTGAGGACTCAGAAGAAAATGAGGAGAGCCGTTACACTGGAGACAGCACAGATGGCGAGAAGCAGCAGGAGAAAAATGGCAGCAGCAGAACCAGGAGATGAGCATGAGATTGAACTGAAGCCAACCCAGGGAGTGAGAGAGCTGAGTGCCTTTGGCAGGAGGCTTCCTGGTAGAGTGGGGTGCCTCTGAGCACTCTTTGGTGGAGCTAGGCTTGATAGCAGGAGAGCTGAATGCCTTCTGGCTGAAGTTTACTGGCAGAGTAGGGTGCCTCCAGGCACTTGTTGATGGAGCTAAAGAGCTTTGGAACACTTGCCTCAGCAGGGCAGACTTGGGCATTGAGGCATGAGCTGCCAAGAGGCCAAGGAACCAGGAAGCAGAAGCTGAACAGACAAGGAACACAGGAAACAGAGCTACCTCAATCTCAAAGTGTAGGGCCATGACTTCTCAGGTCTCAAATGGTGGAGTCACCACTCAGATGGACTAGGAGAATAGGGCTGCCCAAAGATAAGGGAACAGAGTTGCTGTTTCAGTGGGCCTAGAAGGCAGAGCTAAAGCCCAGTGCTGAGGAGCCTCCACTCAGAACCCAGAGAGTGGCCAACACTCAGAGTATGGAGTGCAGGGCCCTTATCTAAATGGTCTCAGAGTACAGAGGATTATTTTCAAGCCTTGAGAGTGATTGTAATATGTTCTGTTGACTTGCTTGCTGCCTGTTATACCATTTTTCCCTCAATTTCTCCCATTCGAAATGGAAATGTCTAGCTTGATTTTTCTGCCACAAGATTTTTTTGTCTTCTCACAATACTTTGCATGGAATTTGCTCTCCATAAACATTTGTCAAATGGCTGAGGTTTTGATGTAAACCCACAGACACATCCTGGTCATAAGTGAGTTGAGAGGTATTGGTATACACCAGGCCTTGGAAAGGCAAATTATGAAACAAAGTTGGTTAAAATTCTGACTCTTCTTCCGTTTAATAGATCTTTATTTGTGAATTCTTCCCTTGTGTAAAGAGAAGAGTTAAAGTTCTGAGGCTGAACTTGAAGCTCACAATGCTTTGAGTCATATGACCCTCTTTTTACTTCTCAGAAGAAGACTTTCTTGTGATTGCTATCTACTTTTTTCATCATCAGAAATTTAAGTATCCATACAGAAATGAGTATCTGAACAGCCCCTCATGCTCAGCAATCTGTCTTTTCTGCTAAATTGTTTACTCAGAGAGAATAAAAATATTCATGAAAAGAGGGACATCAAATTCAGTGTTGATTCATTCCCTGGCCCAGGAGTCCCTTTGATTAAATATAGCTCTATGATTTTATTCATTTGTCAAACTTGAATGGAGGCTAAAGAAATCCGCTATGGAAACCACTTACAATTAGGTGACTCTCACTTTGAATATGTGAAACTAAAAATCTCAGCAATCACCTAATTATATCCTTGAGCCACACCTGGTGCTAATTTTCATGACGTGCCACATCTTGGGTAAGTGACCTTTTTGTGCAGGCAGCCTCATTTGGTGGACACATGTGAGCAATCTGTAAATATTGGGCCAGCTTGGAAGAACGGATTGGAGAATTATTGAACCACTGAGTTCAGTTAAAAAGAAAAGCTATACACTGTTCCAGACTACAGTCATCCCTCGGTATCCACGGGGGATTCATTCCAGGAACCCCATGGATACCAAAATCCGCAGATGCTCAAGTCCCTTATATAAAATGGCATAGTATTTGGAGCCCTGGTGGTGCAGTGTTTAAGAGCTCAGGCTGCTAACCAGAAGGTCAGCGGTACGAATCCACCAGCTGCTGCTTGGAAACTCTATGCGGCAGTTCTACTCTTAGGGTCGCTATGTGTTGGGAATCAACTTGACAGCAATGAGTCTGGTGTTTATGTTTGTTTAATATTTGCATATAACCTACACACATCCTCTCATACACGTGAAACCATCTCTACCAGTTTACCTGTTCAAGTTGACTCCGACTCATAGGTCATCTCTAGGTCAAGTAACCTAGAATTATAATACCTAATACAATGTGAATACTACGTAAATAGTTGTTATACTGTATTGTTTAGGGAATAATGACAAGACATGAGGTGAACAATGCTCAAACGAGTGCTGGAGACAGACTGAGGATCTGTGAAATGGCAGGAGGATTCGAGTAGATTCAGCATAGTGCTTGTCATGCAGCAAATTCAAGTTTTGCTTTTTGGAACTTTTTTTTATTTCTTCAAATATTTTCCATCTGCGCTTGGTTGAATCTGTGGATACAGAACCCGCAGACATGGAGGGCCAACTGTACTTCGTTATGTGAATACTTTTTAAAACCAAAACTCGAACTGATTAGGTTACTCTTTAATGGTAATCTTACTAACATTTACTTATGTGCTGTGCTTCTGTGCTCAATGCCTGAGGTTTAGGGTTCATTTCAGCTTGTGGTTTGCTGACCTTGACTCTCTGGAATGAAGGTAACCTATGGAAGAGTCAAGTGGGCTTAGAAAATAAATACAGTTACTGTTTCAGATGCTAAGTATCTTTATCATCCTAAAGGAAGCCTTAAGTCTTTGACACATGACTCCTGGTTTGTGCCATGATGTGATACAGTAAAAAGGCCAACAAAGGTTGACTCTTCTTTCCACTCAGGAGTCACTACGTGCTTTCTTTCTCTTGCAGCCTTGGTAACACCATTATGCCCCTTCATTCTTGCCATGAAGCGCCAGGTCAGAAATCTACAGTCCTCAGTCGGAGGTAGGGAGTGCAAAGGCAATGCCACCTGGTAGCTGTGTAACCTTGAGAAATAAACTTAACTCTCTGTATTTCCTTAAGCATAAAATGGGGATAATAATCGCAACCTCATAGAGTTGTTGATGAGCATTAAATGAAATTCAGTATTCACAGGCACCTGGGACATAGGACACACTTAAGAAATGCTAGCTATTATTACTACACTAATATGAAAAGTAAAAAGTCAAAAACCATGACCTGAAGGAAAATTGTGGATTTTGTAATAAGACTGAAAAAACAGATAAACAGATTTTATAAATTCAAGGTCTTATAATGAAGGATTTTAAGTGCATCAAGAACAGCCTCAGCCATTCAGTAAACTAGTATTTGTAAAAGACTTAACATGGTGCCTGGTACATTATTGCTATTATTATTGTTAGGAAATTTTATCCCCTCATATTCTCATGTATCCCCATCCTTAACACAATTTGTTCACCTGGGCTGGAGAGCACATCAAGGGGTCAACCTGCTGGACTTAGACAAGCAGAGGTTTGCAAGGTGTGTTCCAATCTAGAGTGGCCCAATTAATGCCTCTCTGTGTTTACTGGCACAGTGGTTAAAGAGCTGAGCTGCTAACCAAAAGATTAGCAGTTCGAATCCACCAGCTGCTCCTTGGAAACTGTATGTTGCAGTTCTACTGTGTCCTAGTGTGGCTATGAGTTGGAATCAACTCAACAGCAGTGGGTTTGGTTTGGTAGGGTTCGTATCTACAACTAACTGAAAGGTTGGCAGTTTGAACCCACCAATCTGCTTTGGAAAGTTCACTGCCATTGAACACCCCATTGAGTAGTTCTACTCTGCATACATGGGGTCGCCATGTGTCAGAATCGACTTGACAGCAACTGGTTTGGTTTTTTTTTTTTTGGTTTCTCAAAAAGTCTATTTTTTAAACCAAACCCAGGAAACTCACTCACATCTTTCTGGTTACCCCTTATTTATCTATTGATATCTGGCAGAACAGTGACTAAGCCTGGAGAGGTGAAGACCTATCTGACCAATAAGTGCTCCCACAGTTTTGGGTCCACCTAACCTATTTGGAGGAAACTTACCATTTTATTGACTCTTTCATTTGGGTTTCCTTCAGGCAATAATATACACATGGAAATTAAGTTTCCATTCAACATCTTTGTAAATCTATTGTTCTTTTCTTTACTCTCTTTCAAAATTTATTCTGTTAGTATAATTAGTCCAGTAGAAGCTCTGAGGGCAGGAATTTTGGACTGTTCATTTACTGTCGCATAAACCAAAACCCAAATCAAACCTGTTGCCATCCAGTCGATTCTGACTCATAGCAACCCTACAGGACAGAATAGAACTGCACCATAGGGTCCAAGGCTATAATCTTTACGGAAGCAGTCTGCCACATCTTTCTCCCATGGAGCAGCTGGTGGGTTCAAATCACTGACCTTTCAGTTAGCAGCCAAGTGCTTAACCACTTTACCACCGGGGTGCTAGTCCTTGCCTAAACCAAAAGCCCACTGCCGTCGAGTTGATTCTGACTCACAGTGACCCCGTAGGACAGAACAGTACTGTCCCACAGAGTTTCCAAGGTTGTAAATCTTTACGGAAGCAGACTGCCACATCTTTCTCCTGAGGAGCAGCTGGTAGGTTCCAACCACTGACCTTTTGGTTTGCAGCCCAGTGCTTAACCACTGTGCTACCCGGGCTCTGTCCATGCCGAAATTGTGATTGATGCCGTAAGCACATATTCAGTGAATGAACGAGTGAATTCATTTCGAGCTCCTTGTGTCATCCAGAAAGCAGCCTCTGGACATCCCAAGTTCTTACTTCCTGGGGTCACTTTGCCCGTGACAATTTACATGAAATTGTCTCAAACTGCCGCATCACATGTAGTGGCAAGCAAAACACCCTTCCATATCTCTGAGAGGCAGAGGGGCGGGATACAATTTTCTATCATTTTCGGTGAGTCTTATTTCCTGCTCCTGCTGAAATTTGTCTATGATTTGCCTTTTATCCCCCACATCACTTTGTGCAGTGGTTAAGCGTTCGGCTGCTAACCAGAACGTCAGCAGGTGGAATCCACCAGCTGCTCCTTGGAAACCCTACGGGCCAGTTCTACTCTGTCCTATGGGGTCACTATGAATTGGAATTGACTCGACGGCAACGGGTTTAACCATGCCTAAAAAACAAACCAGCCACTGGATAGCTTCCTATTATTTCACTCCTCAAAGTACCTGTGACTCAAGGATGTATTTAGCACATTTTACAAAAGGGTTTGAGGTAACAGAGAGGGCTATGTCCCAAATACCACAACAAATTACTCAAACTATGTATCCTGTGCTTCAAAGAGCTTTAACCGTGATTGTTACCAAGGAATTCTCATTGGTTTTCTCTCCTACCAGTGTTCGGGCCTCCACCGTTATTCTGGGTCCTTTTCTCTCCTTGAATCTTCATCTTCCCCTCTCTAGCTCCCTCACCTCCAACCTCTGCATTCTTATAAATGTCTTGGGCAGAGAATTTTAACTATTTGCTTCATCCCAGCAGCCTTATCTTCATCAGTCAGTACTGGTGTTTCCCCATATAAAAGCCACATTCTCCCTTGAGAGGAATTCTGTGGTTGACACTTATAGGAACCACCCTTCTTCATACGGTTATAAAATGTTTCTTATTACAGTTGCAATTTTAGTTCTTAGAATTTTTCTTCTTCTTTTTTACTGTCGTCTATATATATATATATGCATATATGCAACACATTTGACAATTCAGTATTTTATTACATGTACAATCTAGTGACAACAGTTACATTAATCATGTTGTGCAAACATGACCAGTATCCATTTGTTCGAGATGGCTTCAGTCATGGCTACTGATTTGAGCTTTGTCTGTTCCAATAGAAGAGAAATGGACTGTTCATTTACTTATCTTCATTCCATTCTCCTTCTATACACAGTCTAGTTGGGTGATACTGCATACCTCTCTCATCAACGAGGAAGGCTTATGCTTTCTGGATTTTCTTTCAGGTTCAGAATGGGAATGCTTTCCCAGTCTGACTGCTGTACAAGTTACTTATGTGCATGCCCCATCCTCCTGGGCTCCTTTGCTGACCATCTTGCCAAGGCCAAGTTCAGTCAGTGCATTTTCCAATCCTTCCTAAGACTGAGTCAATTCTTTTTCTTGCTAACTCCCAGTTCTCCCCGAATTTCGTTAGTTTTTTAACCAATATTGCTAATATTTTCCCCCCAAATACCATCTACATTGGTTTAGTTTTGTCTATTCTTCTATTACATGGCCCTTTCTTAGCTTATTCTTGCATCTCTCACTTACTAACATTTTACACCTCCATTTTATACTTTGCATTCACTTGATATCTCTTGTCAACAGAGCAAAGAAATATAATATATACGGCAATGATTTTTTTTCTTCTCTTTTTTAAGATCAGGAAAAGGAACCCTGGTGGCACAAAGGTTAAGCACTCAGCTGTTAACCGAAAGGTTGGCAGTTCAAACTCACTCAGCAGCTCCTCAGGAGAAAGATCTGATGATCTGCTCCCATAAAGATTACAGCCTAGAAAACTCTATGGGGCAGTTCTACTCCATCACAAGGGTTGTTGGTGTCACAAAGGTTGAGTGGAAATTGACTGAATGGCCCCTAACAAAAACAACAAGATCAGGACAAAAGGCAAGGATGTCTTTCTTACCACTTTTATTTAACATTGCACAAGATACCCTAACAAGACTAATCATGGCTCCCAACACTGGGAGCCATGATTAACTGCTAAAGGATGTCAGGGAACGTTAGGGGATGATGAAAATGTTACAAAATTGGTAGTACTGCTACCTGCATGACTATATACATTTACCAAAAGTCTTGCAACTCTGCATTTAAAATAGGTGAATTTTATTATATGAAAATTATAATACCTCTACAAAGTTGTGACTATATGGAATAAAAGATCCTTATTTCCTAATAATTTCTATAAATGAAGAGAAGTGTCTGGAAGTCTCTAATTTTTTGGTTTTAAGTCCCATTTGACAATTCTGAAAATACTTCTCATTATTATTCCTTCAGTTCTTTTCAGTTTCTCCTTATGCAGCTCAAAATCTCTGTTTCAGTCTCTGGGCAAGCCATAAAAATGCTTTTATAGTACTGGATTAATTTTTGGATCTTATGTTTTTTGGTTTATTAATATTTTATATTGTGAATTTACTTTATTAAGTAAAATTGTTGCTGATATAATCTGCTATGATTCTTTGAACTTTTTCTTCTATATTTTGCCAGCATTTTCTACCTTGTAAGATATAATTTGTGAATAAACAACCCTATATTATTCCTACTGAACCACTTTTTATTTTTTCCCATTGTGGCATGACATTTAGACAGCTTTCTTTAATTCAATTTTGTCTCATTCCCAGTGGAATACCTATGAGACCTCAGGAAATGACAATAATTTGTAACTGCCTCTAAAACTAAGGCTGGCAGTTAACATATTGCCAGACCATAGGGAGGCTTTTCACTAATTAAAAATATATGAAGCAGAAATGAGAATTACAATATGGGAGACACTGGCATATGGTTTTCACTTAAAGGAAAGAAAATATTCTTGCATGAAGTATAAATAATATAATTTTTTTTTTCCTCCTACATCTCTCCTCTGGATCAGAAACCGAGCCCCAGAAACAATGAGTCAGAAAACAGCAGATGGATCATTGGCAATGCTTTGCTGTATTGTACTCGAGAAACATGCCCCCATACATCCTGGGCATTGACGATTTTGTATACTCTATCAACAGTTTGTTTTCTGAGAAAGAAGAGGTAAAGATTAAAAAAAAAAAAAAAAAAAAAAAAAAGGACTGGTGCTAATTATGTCAAGGAAAAACCCAAGTCCCAGGACCTAACGGCAAACGCTGTATTTACACATTTTTTTCCTCATCATTTTAAAGACCTGGAGGAAATCATAACACAGAAAATGATTTTATGAATAAACCAGAGTTTAGAAAACAGGAACCTGAAGGCTTTAAGTGAGAAGAGATGAAATAAAGGCAGAAATGCACAGGGTAAGGGATAAGGAAACTAGACAAGCAAATCAAACACCTCGATTTAAACCTCCATTTCAAGACAGAATTAGAAATTCAGAATTTTGAATCAGGCATATCAAGCTCAGATTTAAGAAGCTGTCTTATGATGCAGAGAAAAATGACAAAGAAATGAAAAAGATGATAGTAATGGGAAGATAATGAATAGAAATTCAACCTAAGAAGTGTGAATTTCTTGAGAAATAAATCATAGCACTTAGAATAGGGGCAATATCAAAATATACAACTGAAAACACTTTGCTTGAACTGAAAATATAACTGTTTATACAGATGTTAAAAAAAAAAAACTAGTAAATTCTGTGCATACCCTGAAAAAGGAATTATGAAGTAATAAATACCCTAAAAGCATTAAAAAATAATAAATTAAGAAAACGAGATACCAATACACACCTATTAAAATGGTTAAAAAAAAAAAAAAAGCCAACACTCATCTTGATGGGAATATGTCAAAGGAATCTAGCAGCCAACTGAAAGAACTTCCAATGGCGAAAGTGGAAACAATTTGAACAATAAAATAGTACTAGGTTATAATCCACTATGTAAAATAAATATCCTTTAATCCATCCTGACATACATAGAGGGTTGGATAGCTTAATAAATGGGGACAACCTCCCATGCAGAATTCCAAATAATTTATGTAGATACTCCTCTCTCAAGGAGGTGGAACGTAACTCCCCACTCCTTAAGTGTGAGCTGCACTTAGTGACTTCCTTCCAAAAACCAGTGGTGAAATCTGACAAAAAATTACCCCTGCCAGGTGATCAAGGGAAGCCATGGTAAGTAAGTCATGTTGACCTGACATAATGAGAATGGCACATCATCTTTGTAGTAGTCCTCCCAATAACATATAACCCATAGAGTCTACTCATTCTTACTAGGCTGTCGTTGTTGTTGTCAGGTGCCATCAAATTGGTTCCAACTCATAGTGACCCTACATACAACAGAACAAAACACTGCCTGGTCCTGTGCCATCCTCATAATTGTTATGCTTGAGCCCATTGTTGTAGCCACTGTGTCAATCCATCTCATTGAGGGTCTTCCTCTTTTTCGCTGACCCTCTGCTTTACCAAGCATGATGTCCTTTCCCAGGGACTGGTCCCTCCTGATAATATGTCCAAAGTATGTGAGATAAAGTCTCGCCATCCTTGCTTCTAAGGACCATTCTGGGCTGTACTTCTTCCAAGAGAGGCTTATTCATTCTTTTGGAAGTCCATGGTATATTCAGTATTCTTCACCAACACCGTAATTCAAAGGCGTCAATTCTTCTTTTGTCTTCCTTAATCACTGTCCATCTTTAACTTGCATATTAGGCCATTGGCTTGGGTTAGGTGCACCTTAGTATTAAAGCAACATGTTAGCTTTTTAACACTTTAAAGAGGTCTTTTGCAGCAGATTTGCCCAATGTAATGTATTATTTAATTTCTTGACTGCTGCTTCTATGGGCATTGATTGTGGATCCAAGTAAAACGAAATCCTTGACAACTTCTTTTCTCTGTTTATCTTGATGTTGCTTATTGGTGCAGTTCTGAGGATTTTTGTTTTATGTTCAGGTGTAGTCCATACTGAAGGGTGTACTATTTGGTCTTCATCAGTAAGAGCTACAACTCCTCTTCACTTTCAGCAAGCAAGATTGTGTCATCTGCATAATGCAGGTTGTTAATGTCTTCCTCCAATCCTGATGCCCAATTCTTCTTCATATAGTCCAGCCTCTTGGATTATTTCCTCAGCAAACAGATTGAATAAGTATGGTGAAAGGCTACAACCCTGATGCACACCTTTCCTAACTTTATTTATTTTTTTAATTGTACTTCAGATGAAGGTTTACAGAACAAATAGTTTCTCATTAAACAGTAAGTACACATATTGTTTTATGACTTTGGTTAATAACCCCGAGATATGTCAGCACTCTCCCTTCTCAACCATGGAGGACTTTTTTTTTTTTTTGGTGAAAATATACATAGCCAAACTTACACCATTTCAAAAATTTCTGTATGTACAATTCAGTGACATTGATTACATTCTTCCAGTTATGCTGCTATTCTCTCTATCCTTTTCCAAATTATTCCATCACCGTTATCTTCAACTCACTGTCCCATAGGCTTCCCATCAAACCTTTTGAGTTGCTGTTGTCAGTTTGATCTCAGATAGATAATTTTTTTTTCCCTTTCCTAACTTTAAACCACGCAGTATCCCCTTGTTCTCTTTGAACAACTGCCTCTTGGTCTGTGTACAGGTTCTTTGTGAGCACAATGAAGTGTTCTGGAATTCCCATTCTTCACAATGTTATCCATAATTTTTTAGGATCCACACAATAGAATGCCTTTGCATAGTCAGTAAAACACAGGTGAACATCTTTCTGGTATTCTCTGTTTCAGCCAGGATCCATCTGACATCAGCAATGACATCTGTTCTTCCACGTCCTCTTCTGAGTCGGGCTTGAAATTCTGGCAGTTCCCTGTCAATGTACCGCTGCAACTGCTTTCGAATGATCTTTAGCAAAATTTTACCTGTGTGTGATATTAGTGATATTGTTCGATAACTTCCACATTCTGTTGGGTCACCTTTCTTTGGAATGGGCACAAATATGGATCTGTTCCAGGTTGGCCAGGTAGCTCTCTTCCAAATTTCTTGGCATAGACAAGTGAGCACTTCCAGTGCTGCATCCATTTGCTGAAACATCTCAGTTGGTATTCCGTCAATTCCTGGAACCTTGTTTTTTACCAATGTTTCAGTGCCGCTTGGACTTCTTCCTTCAGTACCATCGGTTCTTGATCAAATACTACCTCCTGAAATGACTGAATGTCAACCAACTCCTTTTGGTACAGTGACTTTGTGTTTTCCTTCCATCTTCTTGTGATACTTCCTACATCGTTCAGTATTTTGCCCATACCCAAAAAAAAAAAAAACAAAAAAAAAACAAATACCTGTTGCCGTCAAGTCTATTTTGATTCATAGCAACTCTATAGGACAGGGTAGAACTGCCCCATTGGGTTTCCAAGGTGTGGCTGGTGGATTTGAACTGCTGACATTTTGGTTAGAAGCCAAGTTCTCTAACCAGTGCACCAGCAGAATCCTTCAGTATTGCAACTTGGGGCTTGAATTTTTTCTTCAGTTCTTGCAGCTTGAGAAAAGAAGAACTTGTTCTACCCTTTTGGTTTTTATCTCCAGGTCTTTGCACATGTCAATATACTTCACTTTATCTTCTCGAGCCGCCCTTCGAAATTTTCCGTTCGGCTCTTTTACTTCACTGTTTCTTCCTTTGGCTTTAGCTACTCTACGTTCAAGAGTAACT
The DNA here is from genome assembly GCF_000243295.1 of Trichechus manatus latirostris. Classification (NCBI taxonomy): domain Eukaryota; kingdom Metazoa; phylum Chordata; class Mammalia; order Sirenia; family Trichechidae; genus Trichechus; species Trichechus manatus. The sequence goes on from NW_004444073.1 coordinate 3,796,102, forward strand.
TTCAGAGTCTCTTCCGACATCCGTTTTGGTCTTTTCTTTCTTTCCTATCTTTTTAAAGACCTTTGCTTTCTTCATGTACAACGGCCTTGATGTCATTCCACAACTAGTCTGGTCTTCGGTCATTAGTGTTCAATATGTCAAATCTATTCTTCAGATGGTCTCTAAATTCAGGTAGGTATACTCAAGGTCGTACTTTGGCTCTCGTGGAGTTGTTCTAATTTTCTTCAGCTTCCACTTGAACTTGCATATGAGCAATTGATGGTCTGTTCCCAGTCAGCCCCTGGCCTTGTTCTGACTGATGAGATTGAGCTTTTCCGTCTTTTCTTTCCACAGATGTTGTCATTTCGATTCCTATGTATTCCATCCAGTAACGTCCACTTATGCCATTTATGTTGTTGAAAAAAGGTATTTGCAGTGAATAAGTGGTTGGTCTTGCAAAATTCTATCATGTGAAATCTGACATCATTTCTATCACCAAGGCCATATTTTCCAACTACTCATCCTCATTCTTTGTTTCCAACTTTCACTTTCCAATCAACAGTAATTATCAGTGCATCTCGATTGCATGTTTGATCAATTTCAGACTGCAGAAGTTGGTAAAAATCTTCAATTTCTTCATCTTTGGCCTTAGTGGTTGGTGCATAAATTTGAATGATAGTCCTACTGACTGGATATGGGTATTATCCTATCACTGACAGGACATGGATATTATCCTATCAACTGACAGCATCGTACTTCAGGATAGATATTGAAATGTTCTTTTGACGATGAATGCGGCGCCATTCCTCTTCGATCTGTCAACTCCAGCATAATAGACCATACGGTTGTCTGATTCAAAGTGGAGGATACCACTCCATTTCAGCTCACTACTGTCTAGGAGGTCGATGTTTATGCATTCCATTTCATTTTTGACAATTTCTAATTTTCCTAGATTCATACTTTGTACATTCCCTGTTCCTATTATTAATGGATGTTTGCAGTTGTTTCTACTCATTTTGAGTGGGGCCACATCAGATCCTGAAAGCTTGACTCCATTCACATCATTAAGGTCGATTCTACTTTGAGGAGGCAGCTCTTCCCCAGTTGTATTTTGAGTGCCTTCCAACCTGAGGGGCTCATCTTCTGGCACTGTGTCAGACAGTGTTCCACTGCTGTTCATAAGGTTACTAGGTTAGTCCATTATTATTATTTTTTTAATATCCTTGTGGGAAGCTCTTTTTATTTTCTTACTTTATTATTAATTTCTAGTTTTATTGCACTGTAGTCAGAAAATGATGTATACGTTTTTCTTTTTTTCAGTTCTTTGAATCTTACTGAGTTTTTTCTGAGGTCTATCTATCAATACATTTCATACTATGTATTAAGTATTTTAGATCTCCTATAGTCTTACATATATATATATATATATGTATATATATATATGGTCTTTGAATTATCTAACTCTCAGAGAGGACTGTTAAAGACTTCTATTTTCAATGTGTTTGTCTATTTCTCCTTTCCCTATAGCTTCTAATTTATGAAAGTTGATGCTGTTATAAAGTGCATAGATATTAGCAATTATATTGCTATATCTTCATTTTATTGTACATTCACTGTAAATTGTAGCCTTTAGCCTTATAAAGTGTCCCTCTTTGTCTCATCAAATGTTCTTTGATCCAAACTCTGTTTTGTCTGATACCAAGGACCTCAATTTTCTTTTCCTTTTAGTGTTCCTGGTAAATCTTTGGTTATCCTTTTATTTTTAACCTTTCTGAATCACTTTGTTTTAGATATGTTTCTGAAATAAAGCATAACATTGGGGATTGCTTTGCCTGGAAATCTTGCTCTTTAATAGGTGAAACAAAACCATGTGTATTTATTGACACAAGAAAATCTTTCACTCTTTGTGTCTGCTTTCTTACTCTTGCGAAGAGGGGTATTTTCTGGCATTTAAAAAAGGTTATATTTTTGTCCTAATGTTGACGAATACTTTCATATAATATTTAGTCTTTTCTTTCTTTAGATAATACCTGTTGATTACCATTATGGCTAATATTGAAATTACTGGTAACCTCTTCCTTCTCCCTTCCTTTCTTCCTTCCCATTCTACAATTTTAGAACCTATAATTATCTTTGTGTGAATGAGAGTACTTTTAAATATATTTAACTTCTATGACTAGGTTTGCCGGCTTCAAGGGGACATCCTTTTACTCCTAGCTAATACATATAAGGCCATGCCCTCGTTTCCCTCCCACATTTTTATTCATTTTGTTATTTCTGCATTGTCAGAGCACTAAGAATTTACACGTTTATCACCAGATGCCTATGCTTTAGTTTAGTTTCATAGTTAATTATATTCAATGGTCACTTCCAGATTTTATGCTCAAGCTTCTCCAATCATCTAGATTTGTATAAAGCACACTCTCTAATAGTTTCCTCAGGAGGGGCTCATGGGATCGATGCTCACAGAGCCCTTGCATATTCATAACTCTTTGTATGTAAACATGATTAATGTAACTGATATTACTAAACTGTACACGTGAAAATGTTGAATTGGCAAATGTTGCGTTTTATATCATTTTACAACAATAAAAAATTTTAAATATATAACTGTGTGGCCTTTATAGCTAAAGGAGATATTTGCTAAATCAAAGATCTTGGTTTATATTTTCTTTTCTTGAATGTCTTAGAAATGTTGCTCCATTGTTTTCTAACATAAAAAATGCTGTCAGGATATCATCCAAATCTGATTTTCTTTTTCTTGTAAATAACTTGGCTCTTAGCCTAGCTTCTCAGATTCTTTCCTTTTCTTGAAGTCCTTAGGTTTTACTAGGATGTCTCCTTGTAGAGTATTCTGGCTTGTGTTTCCAAGGTACATGATGTACCCTTTGAATATGAAAATTCAAGTATTCTTTTATTTTAGCAAAGATTTCTAGAATTATGGCTTTTAAAATATTTATTTTGTTCTGCAGCTTTGCACCTCTTCTTCAAGGTCTCCAATTATATGAATATTTGATCTACTTTCCATGACTTTTATATGTATCACTTTCTCTCAAGTCCATTTTATTTCTTTTTTAAAAATTTCCCTTTGTTTTTTCACCTTTATCCTTTACTACCCGTATTTCCCTTATTGTATTTTCTTGTGTTTCTTTTCATTTGGTCTTCATCTCTGAATTTTTCTTTCAAATCTCTTACCTCTGTTATATCAGTTCTCTTTTCATATCTCCCTGTTGTCTCACCATATCATTCCTAAATTCATCTAATTGTGATATGTGCGGTTCTTTCAATCCTTTTTAATATTTCTTTTAACTTGGTTTGAAATATGGTTACAGTTTTTGTCTGTGTTGCGGCCATGTTTCTGGAATGTTCTCACTGTCTATCAGAATGTTATTTGGTATATTTTCATCTATTTTTCTTTTTATAAGTCGATAACAGCATTAGATCATATTCTTGCTTCATTTCCATGTAATCTGTCATCAAGTAGGACCTACACATCGTTTCATTATTGCCAGCTTCTTCTCTCGCTCATCCTAATTCAGGACGGTTTTCTGTCTCTAGCCCTGCGTTTTCTAGGGCGCTACTCACCTTGCCTCTCAAGGCAAGGCTCTCACCTTTAGATAGGATACTTTTTGCTGTTGAGTATTTCCTGGGTTCTGCTTCCTCAGGCTCCTCTCTTCCTTAGCCCAACTGTGCTTGTCTTGCTCAGTTGATTCTGTTTCCATCATTTTTTACCTTGAGGTGAGGCTTAGTCTTTTTGAGGACATTTACTGGATGACTTTCAGGACAAGGGCTTAAACCACTACAGTACTGTATGTCTGTGTGCTTTTTTGCTCTTTTCCACAACTTGGAGCCTGCCAAGGCACTTCCAAGTTTTCCTCATCAATTTTGCTTATCAAAAAGTCTGCGAGTTTTTTGTTTTGCAGTCCTAGATGCTCCATTTGGTTGGAAACATTGGGCATGATTTAAAAACTACATCATTGTCATCAGTTATTACCCCACTCCTCAGTGATGTTTTGAGACATAAACCACATCCCATCCATCTCCAGCTTAAAACCCTCAAGAGTCTTCCATCTGCCTGAAAATAGAGCCCAAACTTCTTACTCCAGTTTGCTAATTCTTACACAGCCAGGCTCCTACTAACTTTAACCTCATCTCAAACCACCTTCTCCTTGTTCCCTACACACTGTCGCCTCTAGTCTTCTTTCCGCTTTTGAAGCACAGAAGCTCGTTACCCCTTAGGACCTTTTCTTGGGCTGACTTTCATCACCTCCTCAGAGATCTTCCCTAGCTATCTAATTTAGTGACTGGGTCACCCTACCTTAATTATCTTTCTATCACGTATCACTACCTGATACTTCTCTGGTTTATATATCTGTTTATGTTCTGTCTCCTTCATTAGAACATAACGTTTGTCTATCTCATTCATTGCTTTATTTTTAGTACCTACAACAGTTCCTGGCACACTGGAAATCATGAAATATTTATTAAGTGAAAAAAAGAAAAAAACAATGAGAGGAAGAAAGTGATATAAAGATAATGATGAGAGCATTTTGCTTTAGACTCAGAAAAAATATGAATTCACACTGCACTACAGTTGCCTATTAGCTTTATGACTTTGGGAATAAACTTCTCACACTCAGTTCCCTACAAGGTAAAATGGGGAGGAAATACCACTTATCTCACATTATTTTGGGAAATATTAAATGAAATGACATATGCAAGAGCTCTAGCAAAGGAATTGATATAAAGTAGAAAATCAGTAAAATTTTTCATTTCCTCCCTTTTTCCCTCTCTCCTTCCCATCTTCCCTTCTTTCCTTCCTTCTCTAATTTCTCCTCCTTTTGTTTGTACTAATGCTAACTTAACTAAAAAATGTACATCTTTATGAGCATTCTCAAATGTGCATTTTCTCCTCCCCAGGGGTATCAGGTGAAATCTTTGAACACAATGGATTACTTGTGCTTGATCAGGCATGCACGGGTCTCTTTGACTCTGCAGTTGCATGATATTCCTTTTATCTGTAGCTGACAATGCCTCTGCTTCTGTGATTTATAACCACACTGGCATAACTTTGATCTGGTTGCCGTCTCAATCCTGGATAGTTCCACTCGTATATGAAAAGGTTCATTCTGACTCATAGCTGTCTTCCAAGAGGAATATAGATAAAAATAGCAGAGGGGAAAAGACTTCCTTCTGAATCCCTTGAATAATTTGTCCTTTCACCTAAAAGCCACTGCATAATAGTTCAATTAATTGGAAATATACCAAAACATGTCGTCATTCATACATTCTTTGATTTAAAGAGTCACTACTTCACCAGGTAGTAATAGCACACATGATAATGTCTTACTAGGAGAGGCTGGGAGTCATTAGTACTATTAGAAAAGATTTTGCTCAGCCATTGATATGATTTCTAAGGAGCAAAAAACTTGAAACAGAAATTATTAAAAGACCAGGTTTCCTTTACACAACTAATACTGTTATTTCATCTGATACCACCAAGAATATTCATTTGTGTAAATTAAAAACAGAACTCTTTTTGGTAGCACCTCCTGCTTTTTTTAAATTTCCATTGCTATTTTTAACTCTGAGGAAGTCCCTGGGTGGTGCAAACAGTGAAGAGCTCAGCTACTAACTGAAAGGTAAGGCTGGTGGTTCAAACCCACCCAGAGGCACCTCTGAAGACAGGCCAGGCAATCTGCTTCTAAAATGTCACAACCATTGGAAACCCTAGGGAGCACAGTTCTACTCTGCACACATGAGGTCTCCATAAATTGGAGTCCACTCGATGGCAGCTAACAGCAACAACATTATTTCCTCCAGTTGTTTGAGCTGGGAATTTAATTCATTTATTTGTCTTCTTTTACTGTTATTGATGACTGTTTTTAGAGCAATGAATTTCCATTTGATCACTGCTTCAAATGTATACCATAGATTCTGATATGTAGTGTTTGTATTGTTGCTATTCGTTTTTAAATCTGTAATTTCAATTTTTATTTTCCTTTTAAGTCAGGAGCTGTTCAACAGCAAGATTTTAAAAATTTCTAGGTGAAAGGGACTTTCTGTTTGGTGGTGGTGGTGATAGTTTTGTGTTTTAGTAAATTCTGGTTTTATTGCACTGTGACCAGAGAGTGTGGCTTATAATATTTCTGCTTCATGGAAGTTACTGGATTTTTTGTTTCTTTCTTAATGTATGAACAATTCTGGTGACTGTGCCATGCGTAGTCGAGAAGAATGTGTATTCTCAGTTATTGCCATGTATGGTTTGATATACATCTGTAAGATCCAGTCAGTCATGTTGTGCAGATCTACTTCCTTAATTATATTTGTCCTTTCAGTCTGTATCATGCTAAGAGAAGTTTATTAATTTCTCCTATTACCTGTGTGTTTCTTTTTTTTTTTATTGTTGTAGTCTAAGTGAAAGTTTACAATTCAAGTTAGTCTCTCATATAAAAATTTATACATACATTGCTATGTGACCCTAATTGCTCTCCCTGTACTGTGACAGCACACTCCTCCTTTCCTCCCCTGATTTCCCGTGTCCATTCAACCAGCTCCTGACCCTCTCTGCCTTCTCATCTCACCTCCTGACAGGAGCTGCCCATTTACTCACGTATCTACTTGAGCTAAGAAGCTTAGTCTCATGTATCTACTTAAGCTAAGAAGCACACTCTTCACGGGTATCATTTTATGCCCTACAGTCCAGTCCAATCTTTGAAGAGTTGGCCTCGGGAATGGTTTTAGGGCTGGGTTAACAGAGAGTCCGGGGTACCTGTGCATTTCTGTTTCCTTGCACCTCCTTTAGCTTTGTTTCATTAAGGCTGTTGCTGTTTTATTTGTGCATAAATATTCAGGTGTTTATCTTTATTGTGAGTTGTAGCTTTTAGCATTAAAAAGTATTCTTTTCTGTCACATGTAATGTCTTTGGGCTTAAATTCTTTGTCTGCTATTAGGATTGCTACCGTGCTCTCTCTTTTTTTTTTTTTTTTCCATATGCCTGGTATAATATTGTTCTTCCTTTATTTTTAGCCTTTCTGAATCACTTTGTTTTTAGTAAGTCTCTTAAAAACAACATAGAATTGGGTTGTGTTTTGTGAATCAAATTGCAAATTTTATTATTTTCATGGGTAAGTTAAACCCATCCACAATTTTTGTTATGACGTATATATGGTCTCAAAACAATTTTATGATTATGTGCATTTTGTTTTATTTGTTAAGTTTCTTTCTCTACAAGAGGATATTCTTTGCATATCTATCCTTTGCATATGTATATTTCCTTTATATATGATATATATTATATATATGTGTGTATATAGGAGCCCTGGTGGTGCAGTGGTTAAGAGCTCTGCTGCTAACCAAAAGGTCGGTAGTTTGCATCCACCAGCCACTCCTTGGAAACCCTATGGGGCAGTTCTACTTTGTCCTATAGGGTCGCTAGGAGTCTAAATCAACTCTACAGCAAAGGGTTTGGTTTTGGGTTTATATGTATGTATACACATACATATATATATCCTTTTTTTGGTAATTAGGAAAATTTGTCTTATTGTTTTAGTAGTTACCTTTGCACTTATACCTTTTTAAATGCCTTTAGCCCCTTTTCTGATTTAATCTTTTACTATTTGTTTTATCAGGGTATTTTAGTTTTATTTTATTTATTTATTTGTTTTGTATCCTTTAACACCATGTTGCCCTGTCCGATGCTATCTTCATGGTCATTGGTATGCTCAAGTCCATTACTGAGGTTATTGTGTAGTGCCTTCCAATCTAGGGGGCTTAACTTCCAGCACTATATCAGACAATATTCTGTTGTGATCCATAAGGTTTTCATTGGTTAATTTTTGGAAGTAGATCTCCAGGCCTTTCTTCCTAGTGTGTCTTAGTCTGGACATGCTGCTAAAACCTGTACACCATTGGTGAGCCTGCTAGTATTTGAAATACTAGTGGTATGCTTCCAACATCATAGTAACACACTAGCAACTACAGTATGACGAATTAATAGGCAGATGGTGGTTAACAAGTGGTAGTCTGATTAATTTGCCTTTGTAAATTATTTTATCTTTTTGCTGGAGACCTTGAGGAGTTTATCTTCATCTTTGATCTAAGAGTTTTACTAGGATATATCTCAGAGTTGATTACTCTGGGTTAATCTTCCCAGTTTCTAACAGGGTCCTTTCAATGTATAGATTAAGATGTTGTTCTATTTCTGGAAAGTTTTGTGAGTTACAATTGTATTATCATTAGCTCTGTGCCATTGTTATTCTTTTTTATGTACTCCAATAATAAGAATAGTATTGCTTCTCTGCCGGTCTTCCATTTCTATTAGCTTTTTCTTTGACTTTTTATACTTCTTTATGTCATTTTCATTTTCTTGGTTATTTTTCTACTTTCTTTCAATGATTCTTATCGAATTTTCATTTGAGTCTATTCTCCCTTGGGCACTTGCAACTTATTCTTCATTTCTGAGAAGATTTTGCCTTTTTCTTCCACTTTTTTCCTGAGTTTAATCAGTGCTCCTTTATATTTCCCATTTTTGTCCTTTTAGGCTTTTAAGTTTTGAATTTATGATTCACATTGATTTTTAATTTCCTCAAATGCTTGAGTATATTCAATTTTGTTTAGGCTATTGACTAAAAGTTTTATTCTGCTGCATGGTTATTTTTGGAGAGGAGTGTTTTCTTCATATGGTGTGTGTGAAATTTTGCTTCCTGCTTTTCTGCAATAGTTTTTTATGTGCTTTTTCTCCTTTTACTAAGTTTTATGCTATTGTAGTGTTTTACAAGATTCCTAATTTAATGACACCTGTTTCTATCAGCCTAGCGAAGTCCAGGTCCTTTAGTGAGTTTTTCTGTTTGTTTGTTTTGTTAATGGAGGAAGGAGTGTGATCATCTGATTTTGTGGGTTTTTTTTTTTTTAAATATTTTATTGTGTTTAAGGCGAAAGTTTACGCTGCAGATTCGGTTCCCATTCAACAATTTCTACACAAATTGTTTAGTGACACTGGTTACATTCTTCACAATGTGTGAATATTTTCATTATTTCCATTCTTGTTGTTCCTTTTCCAGTAATCTAGTTTCCCTGTCCCCTTACTATCTCATCTTTGTTTTAAAGTGACTGTTGACTTTTTGGTCTCATATGGATGATTTTTTTTAAAGGACCACAGTACTCACAGGTCATACTCTTCATTTCATGAGTGAATCTGTTATTTAGCTACAAGGTGACCTCAGGAGATAGTTTTAGCTCAAGGCTTAAAGAGTATTCTCAGGGCAATAGTCTGAGGGGTCCTCTAGTCTCAACTGGTCCAGTAAGTCACAATTTTTTAAGAATTTGAGCTTCTGTTCCACATTTTTATCCCAATCTATCAGGATCCATCTATTGTGACCCTGATGAGAACGACAGATAGTGGTAACTGGGCACCATCTAGTTCTTCTCGTCTCAGGGTAGATGAGGCCATGGTTCTTATACTTTGTGTTCTCTTTTGTCTTGCAGGGCCCTATATTTTTCTCATTTTCTTGTTTTCCCCTTCACTACCAAGTTGCCAATTTTTTTTTTTTTTTGCCTTTTTTTGTTTCCCAGAAGCTATGCATTTAAAGACTATCACTTTAAATCATGCCTGCTCTTTTAAATGACAAAACAACAACAAAACAGAACAAGTTGCCTTGGAGTGGATTCTGACTCATGGTAATTCCATGTGCGTCATAGTAGAACTATGCTCCACAGGGTTTCAATGGCTGATATTTCTGAAATAGATCACCAGGCCTTTCTTCTAAGGCACCTCTGGATGGACTCAAATCCCCAACATGTCTATTAGCTACCTAGCACATTAATGGTTTGCACCACCGCCAATTGCCCCTTTAAATTGCATCTATCCCTTTAAGTCATATATACATTGTTCTTTATATGAGGTCTGACCACTTAAGTCAGGTGTATTTTGAAATTCTTTCCATGTATCCCATCTCAGGTTGTATTTTTAGTATTTTCAGACTTAGGGTAAATTTAATCTTTCTGGCGATCATTCTAAATAACCATAAGTTTCTCCTAATTTCCCTCTTCTGTCTTCCCAACAGTTTCCCTGGGTCTGCCTTTGCTCCCAGGCAGCCTTCCAATGGGGCAAGGGAAAAGTAGGAGCATAAGGGGTTATGTGTAAGGATTGGCTGAATTTTCCTTTTTTACTCACAGCTTCTTTGTAGTTTTGACATTCTCTGTTGTCAAGTAATGCTGAAGATTAGGTTGCGCATAGAAGTTTTGTAGTTACAAAGTTATTTTGTATTGTTTGTGAGGAAATTTTGGGAGATTATGTCTTCAGCTAATCAAAAGTCTTAGAAGTGTATTGTGCTGAAATAGAATTTATTACATTTAATGTAGTACAATTTATCAATTATTCCCTTTATGACTGCTGTTTTGTGCTCTGTTTTAAGAATTGTTGCCTATCCCAAATTCATAAAGATATTCTGTTGTATTTTATATTTATAGAAGTATTCTCTATTATCTTACATTTATTCTAAAAACTTTGTTTTACCATTCACATTCAGAACTACAATCCATCTAAACTTGATTTTCTTCCATGATGTGAGGTGAAGAATCTATATTCCTTTTCTTCTTGTTGCCCTACTCCACCTCCTCCCTCCCTTCCTCCTATTTTCATGTGTATATCCAAATAACTCTGCACTGTTTATTGAAAAATCTATCCTTTTGCTCACAGCAGTGAAACTGGGATGCAATTAAGTTTGTTAAACTTACAAAGGGATGAAGGAAATGAAATGGAGGGGATATAGAAGTGATTGACACTTCTCAAAATATTCCTTTTTGTAACACTTTACTCCTAACTGTATAATTAAATATATTAAATTCTCACTGTCAGTCCTTTTGGTGAAGTTTTTCCAGTCATCTTTTGTTTGAGTGAAATTCTTATTCTAATACATCGCTCAAGTAGGGGAAATGTATTCTCTGAGTTCTGACACAGTCAGAACTATGTTTGTAAGGCCTTGATAATTAAAAGTCGGCCATGATGTAAGGAGTTGTGGTAGTGCAGTGGTTAAGCCCTTGGCTGCTAACTGAAAGGTTGGTAGTTCGAAACCGCCAGCAGCTCTACGAGAGAAAGATGTGGCAGTCTGCTTCCATAAAGATTACAGCCTTGGAAACCCTATAGGGCAGTTGTACTCTGTCCTACAGGGTTACTATGAGTCGAAATCAACTCAACAGCAACAAATTTGGTGGTTTTGTTGTTGTTTTAAGCTGATGTTGTATCCTTGGTTCACACTTTATTTACATTTCTTCTAAATACTGTTTAATGTTGCCTTTCTTTGTATGTTGTTTCTGAGAAATCTGTTGCCAGTTTAATTCTCTTGCCTTTGTAAGTTATTTCATATTTTTGTCTGAAGGCCTTGAAGGATTTTTTCTTTTATTTTAAAAGTCTAATAGTTTTACTAAATGATGTCTTGGTGTTGATCAATTCATGTCAATTTTCCCAAACACCCAGTATATCCATTCAATATGTAGATTCAAAATTTTCTTTTAATTCTGGACTATTTTCTCAGATTACAGTTTTACATATTGACTCTTTTGTTTTGATTCTTTTTCTTTGTTGTTGTTGTTGTCTGCCATCAAGTCAATTCCAACTCATAGTGACCCTATAGGACAGAGCAGAACTGCCCCACAGGGTTTCCTAGGCTGTAATCTTTATGGGAACAGATTGCCAAGTCTTTTCTCCTGTGGAGCTGCTGGTGGGTTCCAACCGTCAACCTTTCAGATAGTACCTGAGTGCTTACGGATTGTGCTACCAGGGCTCCTTTTTTCTTTTTCTTTAGGGACGCTAATTATACCCATATTCAATCTTCTTTGCCTGTCTTCCATTTCAAGCATTTTCTTTCCGAAACTTTTTACTTCTTTAATTCATTTTCATCCTCCTGGTTATTTTCTTAGTTTCCTGTAATGCTCTTTGCTAAGTTTTCATTTAAATCTGTTCTCCCTTGGGCGTCTTGTAATTTAGTCTTCATTTCTGATATTAATTTGTCTTTTTCTTCTATTTCTTTCCTGAATTTAATTTACTCTCTATTTACTTATTTATTTAGTCGATTTCTGTTCTTAGTCCATTTTTATGATTCAAGATCTTTTTTTCATATACCCAAATATTTGTTTGAGAATATTTAATTCAGTTGAGACTGTTGTATTACACTTTTCTTCACCTTTCTGGATGCTTTGGTGAAGAGCCTTTTCATCAGCAGAAACATTTATTCTCTGATTTGTTTGCAGCAATTTTGTGTGGTCGCAGTTCTGATTCTTTTTTCTATTCCTACTCATATTTTGAACAGTGTTGCTAGTTTAGAATCACCCTGTTTTATCAGTTTTGTACTCGTCTGTGGAGTTTCCTTAATGGATGGGGGAAAAGGTGGGCAGAAGAACGGTTGGTATATCTTGTTTCTCTTTCATTGTAGCAGGATCTTTAACTTTCCCTCCAATTTTTTTTTCTTTGTCTTTTTTTCCTTTCACTGCCTTGTCTCCAAGGAATGCCATACCTTTTCTACATATCTGATTCTTCCTTATAAGCAATGCTTCTCCAGGGCTTCCACTTCGGATTCATGCCAGGGTGCTCAGGGAATAGAATATGAGGGAAAGAATCACCCAAGGTCTGTGGCTAGGACCAGCATGTATCAAGTCTCCAGTGGATAACGTTTTGCCAGTAGTGTTGGCAGAAGGCACACTGTATCAGAGATTTCTCATAGGTGGTCATAGGAGTTAAGAAATAATTATTGGAATTTAATATTGTGTCTAGGACTCTTCTGCCATCCAGTGAACCGCTACCTAAGGCATTCATTAGTTACACTGGGTTGGCCTGGAATTTGAGACTTCTCCCCCGAAGAGAGCTCACATTCTTAAGCACGTAATATGGATTAAGTTTATCCCAAGGAACCTAGAACTCTGAGTGGTCCTGGCTCCACCAGACATGCAGGGTTGGGTAATTCAGGAAGCTGACCTAGATGCAGTAACGTCTCCCAAGTGCACATTTCTTTCTAGCTTACCTTACGAATAATTCACCATTTCCTCTACATTAAAATGGAAAAAAGAGCCACATTACAGGAATCGGAAAACTAAAATATTGAATGGTCAGAGGAATTAATAAATAGTTTTGAGCTCTGACTGACTAGCAGACACTGTACCAAGAACTACATATACAGTGGTGAATACAGAAACACAGCACCCTCCCTCATGGGGAGCACAGATATATTTCAATCAGTAAAAGGTACTCTTGGACAAGTGCATTAATTCATTTTTAAATTTGTAATAAAAAATGAGAGTATAAAACTCCATATCTTTCTCATTGCTGGTCTTTATTAGCTGTCAAAGAAGTTAATTTATTTTAGGACTGAATGTCATATCGATCTGAAAGGGATTGGAATAGCCCAGAGATGAACCACAGCCCTCATATGCAGTCTTTCCCTTCAAATTATCATGTGTACACAAACAGCGAGCCCTGATGTAAACTATGGACCTTAGTTAATAATAATATATCAATATTGGCTCATCTGTTGTAACAAGTGTAGCACAGGAATGGAATACAAGATGGTAATAACAGGAGAAATAGTATGCAAAGGAGAGAGGGGATATATGAGAACTCTTCATCTTTTATGCACAATTTCTCTGTAAACCAAAAACTGCTCTAAAAATAAATTCTACTAAAAATTTTCTAAAATTTTCATTTGCAGTTCCTAAGACTTGTTCATATGCTGAAAAGATGTAAAATCCCACTCACAGAGTTATCCAAATGTAAATTGTTGAGTTTTACCTTTGGTTCTACCACTTTTTCCTTTGTGACATCATTTATTTTCTCTAGGTCTCAATGCGCTCATCTCAGAAATGAGAGTTCGGACCAGGGTACCTATAACACTCCTTCTAGCAGGTGTACCCCTGGGGTGAAAACCCCGGACTCATTCCTGAAAATATCACACTTTGTGTGGCCTGAGTCCTCAGCCAAGAACCTGAGAACCTGTGTCTCCTCCCTTGAAAATCTTTCATTATTATAAAAAGAGGCACACGGTTTTATCTGATATGCAATAGACTCAGCTGGTGACAGGTATGTCCCCATAGTCACCTTGCTCTTCTTCACTAGGGCTCTGGGAGGGTCTCAGTGGTGAACCAAACAGTAGGGAGTAAGAACATGCCTTTCCAGCCACACAGAGCTGGTTTTCTAATTCTGGCTCCTGCACATAGCAGTTATGTGATTTTGTCAATTTAATTAAACTCTTTTAGACACACACTCCTTTCCGGTGAAAGGTAATGAAATACTTATTCCAGAAGCTTATTGTAAGGATTAGGTAAGATTGTGTTTATTATTTACTTAGTACGGTGCCTCTCTCATGGAAGGGATGAAAAATAGTAGCCAATATTATTTTTCCACCACTTGTCTGTCAGTTTGTCATACTGTGGTGGCTTGCATGTTGCTAAGAAGCTGGAAGCTATGTTATTGGTATTTCAAATACCAGCAGTAGCCCATAGGGGCCAGGTTTCAGCACAGTTTCCAGACTAAGACAAACTAGGAAGAAAGGCCTGGCTATCTACCAAAAATTAGCCAATGAAAGCCCTATAGATCAACAATGGACAGAATGCACTCAAACATATCAGCGATCATAAAGACGGCACAGAATTGGACAATGTTATGTTCTGCTCTATATAAGGTTGCCATGAGTGAAAGCTAACTCAGTGACAACAAATAGTATATTTTTAGTTTTATTCCCATGATTGCAACTGTTATTGTGTCTCCCATTCTCCAGTCCACCTCTTTCCAGTCCATGCTCTAAACATTTTTCAGAATTGTAATTGTAAAATGCAATTCTTTTGTCTTTTTCCCCTATCTAGAAACTATCACAATAGCAGAGAATACCAATCAAAAAAAGTCTAAAATCCTTGTCATGGCTTGCAGTCTTTGTTAGCAAGCTGACCTCTCCAGCCTCAACTTCCACCACATTCTCATTATTACAAATCACTGCAATCTCCACAAATGCTTTTCCATGCCTTGGAGCTTTAGCATATGTTGTTTCTCTGTTTTAAATGGGTTCAACTCTTTGTCTTCTCAGCAAAGTACAAATCATTTATTAAGAATTAGGAAAATAAGGGAAAACTAAACACATTTATAAAATGTTGTTGTTAGGTGCTGTCGAGTCTGTTCCGACTCATAGTGACCCTATGTACAATAAAGCAAAACACTGCCCAGTCCTGTGCCATGCTCACAATTGTTGTTATGCTTGAGCCCATTGTTGCAGCCACTGTGTTAGTCCATCTCATTGAAGGTTTTCCTCTTTTTCATTGACCCTCTACCTTACCAAGCATGATGTCCTTCTCCAGGAACTTGTCCCTCCTGATAACATGTCTAAATATGTGAGATGAAGTCTCACCATCCTTGCTTCTAATGAGCATTCTGGCTGTACTTCTTCCAAGACACATATGTTCATTCTGGCAGTCCATGGATATTCAAGATTCTTCACTAACTCCGTAATTCAAAGTCATCAATTCTTCTTCAGTCTTCCTTATTCATTGTCCAGCTTTCACATGCATATGAGGCGATTGAAAATACCATGGCTTGGGTCAGGTATACCTTAGTACTCAAAGTGACATCTTTGCTGTTTAACACTTTTAACAGGTCTTTTGCTGCAGATTTACCCAATATAATTTGTCGTTTGATTTCTTGACTGCTGCTTCCATGAGCATTGATTGTGGATCCAAGTAAAATGAAATCCTTGACAACTTCAATCTTCCCTCCGTTTATCATGATGTTGCTTATTGGTGCAGCTGTGAGGATTTTTGCTTTCTTTATGTTGAGGTGTAATCCATACCAAAGGCTGTAGTCTTCGACCTTCATCAGTAGGTGCTTCAAGTCTTCTTCACTTTCAGCAAGCAAGGTTGTGTCATCTGTATATGGCAGGTTGTTAATGAGTCTTCCTCCAATCCTGATGCCCTGTTCTTCTTCATATAGTCCAACTCCTTGGATTATTTGCTCAGCATACAGATTGAATAAGTATGGTGAAAGGATACAACCATAATGCAAGTCTTTCCTGATTTAAAACCATGCAATATCCCCTTGCTCTGTTTGGACGACTGCCTCTTGTCCTACGTACAGGTTCCTTATGAGCACAATTAACTGTTCTGAAATTCTCATGCTTCACAATGTTATCCATAATTTATTAGGATTCACACAGTTGAATGCCTTTTCATAGTAAATAAAACACAGGTAAACATATTTCTGGTATTCTCTGCTTTCAGATACAATCCATCTGACATCAGTAATGATATACCTCATTCCATGTCCTTTTCTGAATCCAGCTTGAATTTCTGGCATTTCCCTGTCAATGTACTGCTGCAACTACTTTTGAATGATCTTCACCAAAATTTCGCTTGGGTGTGATATAATCATATTGGTTGATAATTCCTACATTCTGTTGGATCATCTGTCTTTGGAATGGGCACAAACATGAATCTCTTCCAGTCAATTGGCCAGGTAGCTGTCTTCCAAATTTCTTGGCATAAAGTGAGCACCTTCAGCACTTCATCCCTTTGTTAAAACATCTTAACTGGTATTCCATCAATTCCTGGGGCCTTTTTTGTTCCACAAATGCCTTCAGTGCAGCTTGGACTTCTTCCTTCAGTACCGTTGGTTCTTGATCATATGTTGTCTCCTGAAATGGAGGAACGTCAACCAATTGTTTTTGGTACAGTGACTCTGTATTCCTCCCATCTTCTTTTGATGCTTCCTATGTAGTTCAATATTTCCACACAGTATTCGTCAATATTGCAACTTGAGGCTTGAATTTTTTCTTCAGTTCTTTCAGCTGAGAAATACTGAGTGTGTTCTTCCGTTTTGGTTTTCTGACTCCAGGTCTTTGCACATTTGATTATAATACTTTACTTTGTCTTCCCAAGCTGCCTTTGAAATCTTCTGTTCGGTTCTTTTACTTCATCATTTCTTCCCTTCATTTTAGCTACTCTACTTTCAAGAGCAAGTTTCAGAGTCTCTTCTGACATCCATTTTGGTCTTTTCTTTCCTTCCTGTCTTTTAAATGAACTTTCGCTTTCTTCTTGCACGATGTCCTTGATGTCATTCCACAACTCTTCTGGTCTTGGGTCAGTAGTGTTCAATATATCACATCTATTCTTCAGATGGTCTCCAAATTCAGGTGTGACATACTCAAGGTCGTATTTTGGCTATCGTGCACTTGTTCTAATTTTCTTTAGCTTTGACTTGAACTTGCATATGAGCAATTGATGGTCTGTCCTGCAGTCAGCCCCTGGCCTTGTTCTGACTAATGGATATTGAGCTTTTCCATCGTCTCTTTCCACAGATGTAGTCAATACGATTCTCGTGTATTCCACCTGGTAAAGTTCACATGTATAGTCATGGTTTATGTTGTTGAAGAAAAGTATTTGCAAGGAAGAGGTCATTGGTCTTGCAAGATTCTTTCATGTGATCTCTGGGCATTTTTTCTATCGCCAAGGCCATATTTTCGAACTACTAATCCTTCTTCTTTGTTTCCAACTTTCACATTCCAATCGCCAGTAATTATCAATGCATCTTGATTGCATGTTTGATCCTTTTCAGACTGCAAAAGTTGGTACACATCTTCAATTTTATCATCTTTGACATTAGTGATTGGTGAATGCCTTAGTCATCTAGTGCTGCTGTAACAGAAATACCAAGAGTGCATGGCTTTAACAAACTGAAGTTTATTCTCTCACAGTCTAGTAGGCTAGAAGTCCATATTCAGGGCATCAGCTCCAGGGGAAGGCTTTCTCTGTCGACTCTGGAGGAAGGTCCTTGTCATCAATCTTCCCCTGGACTAGGAGCCTCTCTGGAAAGGAACCCTGGGTCCAAAGGATGCACTCTAATCCAGGAGTTGCTTTCTTGATGGTATGAGGTCCCCCTGTCTCTCTGCTCGTTTCTCTCTTTTACATTTCAAGACACAGTCCAATCTTGTAAGTTGAGTCCCGCCTCATTAGCATAACTGCTGCCTACCCCACCTTATTAACATTATAGAGGTAGGATTTACAACACATAGGAAAATCACATCAGATGACAAAATGGTGGACAATCCCACAATACTGGGAATCATGGTCTACTCAAACTGATACACATATTTTGGGGGTATGCAGTTCCATCCATGACAGTAAGTAAATTTGAATAATAGTCGTATTAACTGGTTTTCCTTGTAGACATATGGATATTTTCTTATCACTGACAGCATTGTACTTCAGGATAGATCTTGAAATGTTCTTTTTGACAATGAATGCAACAACATTCCTCTTCAGTTTGTCATCCTCAGCATAGTAGACAATATGATTGTCTGATTCAAAATGACCAATACCAGTCCATTTCAGCTCACTAATGCCTAGGATATCAATCTTTATACATTCCATTTCATTTTTGATGACTTCCAATTTTCCTACATTTATAATTTGTACACTCCATGTTCCAATTATTAACGGATGTTTGTATCTGTTTCTTCTTGTTTTGAGTTGTGCCACATCAGCAAATGAAGGTCCTGAAAGTTTGACTCCATCCAAGTCATTAAGGCTGACTCTAATTTGAGGAGGTAGCTCTCCCCTGGTAGTATTTTGAGTACTTTCCAACCTGAGAGGCTCATCTTCTGGCACTATATCAGACAATGTTCCACTGCTATTCATAAGGTTTTCATTGGCCAATTTATTTTAGAAGTAGACCTCCAGGTCCTTCTTCCTAGTTTGCCTTAGTCTGGAAGCTCCACCAAAACCTATCCACCATGGGTGACTCTGACAGTATTTGAAATACCGGTGGCAAGCTTCCAGCATCACAGCAACATGAAAGCCCCCAAAGTATGACAAACTGACAGACAAGTATTTATAAAATACCTACAGCCTAATCACTCTGTAAGTGTTATCTCAATGCTCAACATGTGATGGCATTCATAAAGACTATTAGGTTCTTTTTGTAGAAGAGGAAATACATGGAGAAATTAAGTGAGCATTCCAAGGTCATAGAACAAGTAAGTAGCAAATATGAAACTTAAATCCAGGTTCAACTGACTTCAAGGTCCATGTTCTTTCCCCTGCAATATGCTGACTTCTCATTTTCCTCCCTCAGCTCTGTCTCCTCCATGACTATGAAGTCTTTCTGGGGACCTTAGAGGGGGGTTCCCATATCACCTTGTTTGTGCATCTGTCTTGGTTCCAAGCAAAAGAAAGAGACTCTTGTTTCTCTAAGTATAAGGGGAGGGGTGTTCATTGGCAAGTTATTGGTGACTTGTTGAAGGACCAGGGTTGGAATTTTGGTGGAAATCAAAGAAATGTGGGGGAAGGAATCACAACTAAGGTCACACTCTCCCTGACCATTGCTGCTCACACAGCCACCACCACCATTACCTACATGACCATCTGAACTCCAGGCAGGCATCATGAGGCCTGACACTCAGTGCATGCAAAGCCCAGAGAGTGGCGATCTGATAGCTAAGCTTGGGTACTTGGCCTGGCTTCTCCTAGCAACCAGAGTGGGACACAACATAGGCAATGAGTGCTGCCAATGATGTGCTCACAAAGATCTCAGTTCCCGGGGCTGACGGGCAATCCTCTACAAGGAATTTGGGTGCTGATGGAGGTTGGATGCTGGGAAACTAAAAATAAAAGACACATTAACAATAAGCACTTGTCAAATTGTTTTATACATATTGATCACTTCCTCTAGACTCTGAGTCCTTTGAGGGCAAAAAATACGTATCTTATTCCTACTAGATCCCTTGCACACAGACTAGTTTGGCAAAAGGTGCTTCATCTAAGATTGTCCCATATTTTTTCAATAATCTGCCAGTATCTCAACGTGCATGGTATCCAGGCATCTTAAGAGAACATTCTTCTCATTTCAGTTATTTGAGATTTCTGACACCATCCTCTTCTGACCATTTCTTTGTTGGATTCATTCTCTTCTATACTACTTTCTCATTGTCCATAGAGAGTGGGAGAGAGAGAGGAGAGAGCTATGTCTTCCCCCAGAGTCCCTTGCAGAACACCTCCCTCTAACAGGAATTGTCCCTGCGTTGTTTTTTAACATCCTTTTACTCTGATGTACAATCCTTTATGCTATCATTGTAAATGGGAGGCATAAAAGAAACTCCCTTCCGGAGCACTGAGTCTTTCCTTAAATTCTCTTCTGTTCACAATCACAAGCCCCTGTTATCCCTCGAGGAATTCCTGAATTACACAGCATTTTAAATGTACTCATCTTTGGAGCTTGCTTAATTGTGTTCCAGAAAACAGAGTGGAAGAGAAGGTCTGTATGAGGCAGATCCTTCTCTCTGTTGGCACACTTCTTTCTACCAATGGTTCTCTATTCATTTTACAGGGAAGTTTAGCCTCCAACACTTACCATAGGCTGTACCAGGATTCTATGTCCCAAAGAAACAAAGTTGCTTATAAATGTCCCTTTAGCTCAGAAAGAGAAAACTGGGATTGCACTTTGGAAATCATTTTCTTTCACTAGAAGGTGATGTTTATAGAAGAATCATTTGTTTTTTGCTAATAATCATCTTCGTAGCTTTTTCTACCAGTCACATCAGAAACCTTGACAATTCAGGTATGTTTGAATATGCCTTATAAATAATAAATAACAACGTCAGAGTCTCTGTCCAGTTCTACTAATAGAACATAAGACTGGTTCTCAGAAAGTAGAAAATATTATGATGTCTTCCACACACTATCTTCTCAACTTTTTTTTTTTCCCAGGTGGAACAACTACTCATTTCTTGCAATTTTAATGAGCAGGGACTTGCAGCCAAACTTCCCATGTCCTTGATAATATTTTAGAATCAGAAGAGTCTTGCCTTTTTTGGGGTGAGATGCTATTTCTGAGGCATCCCAGAAGCCACTCCCTGGGTAACTGTTATGTTATAACGGAAGTTTAGGGCATCCTTCCAGCTAGATTCTACCCACTAGAGACACAATACAAGGTGCCAAATGCAGATCAAATCATCACTACCCATACCCGTTGCCGTCAAGTTGGTTCCGACTCATAGCAACCCTATAGGACAGAGTAAAACTGCCCCATAGAGTTTCCAAGGAGTGCCTGGTGGATTCGAACTGCCAACATTTCGGTTAGCAGCTGTAGCTGTTAACCACTGCACCACCAGGGTTTCCTAAATCATCATTATTCATTAAGAATTAATAACTCCTAAAGCAGAGTTCATTGGGTAACACTAAAATGGAGAACATTCAAGGACATAAAGAATATTGTCTACATTCTCCTAAATCCAGACCAAATATAGACCTTTATACAAACTTGCAGAAAGAGTTGGGTCAGACATAGAGCTCACTTATGCAGTTAGTTACTAGAGGGCCATACCAAAAGAAACCAAACCCATTGATGTCAAGTTGATTCTGACTCATAGCAACCCTATAGGACAGAGCAGAACTGCCCTATAGGGTTCCAAGGAGCGGCTGGTGGATTCGAACTGCCTACCTTTTGTTGGTAGCCAAGCTCTTAACCACTGTGCCACCAGGGCTCCGTAGAGGGCCATGGTCTGTCCTAAAATCTCAGGCACCAACAGAATGGAAAAAGCCAGAGAAAGGTGGTTCTGTGCTGTCTCTTCAATGCCATGAACCAGACCTCAGATAAGCAAGGATCTAATGGGTCAGGGTTCATTAATTTCACCCATCAGGCAATTCATTCCTGCCTTGAAGACTAGCATGTAAGAGGTAGCTAGGAATTTTATAGGAGCCCTGGTGGCACAGTCGTTTAGCACTTGGCTGCTAACCAAAAGGTCAGCGGTTCAAACCCACTAGCTGCTCTGTGGGAGAAAAGACCTGGCTATCTGCTTCCATAAAGATTACAGCCAAGGTGGTGCAAACAGTTAACATGCTCAACTGCTAACCGAAAGGTTGGAGGTTTGTGTCTACTCATAGGCACCTCAGAATAAAGGCCTGGAAATGTACTTCCAAAAAATCAGTCACTAAAAACACTATGGAGCAGAGTTCTACTCTGACACACATGGGGTTGCCATAAATTAGAGTTGACTTGATGGCAACTGGTTGTTTTTTTTTTTTTTTGTTGTTGTTGTTGTTTGATTTTAGGGATTTTTGAAGCATTATCTTTAACATTCTCCATGTTGGAAAGGGAGAGAAAAATTCTTCTCGTAAAGAAACATGAAAAAGACAGGACAAGGGTTTCCCACTAATAGGTTCTTAGTGAATAAAAAACGTGAACATGAGGTGCTCAGAACCACAGATGTAAATTGGAGCTTCCCAAAATAAATCTATTGTAGTGTGGCATTACATCAAACTCCAAGCCACAATCACCAATAAAAATGTCAAATATTCCTCTCCACCTTTACAGAATATAGAGGCTACTTGAGTTGTCTTATATCTCACCATGGAAAGAGGTCAGAGACATATTCCAATTTCTCTAAGCCTCATTGACACCCAATAGTCACAAATCTTAGTTTGCCTGGCCGGGGTCACGCGCCTTTTTGTTTGTTTGTTTTCTGATCAAATATCCCTGGGGGATAAACCATGTCCCTACTGATCACCATGAGTCCTAGATGAGCAGACAGTCCTTAGCAAGTGTTATAGACTGAATGGTGTCCCCAAAATAGAAATGTAGAAGTCCTAACCCTTGTTCCTGTAAATATGACCCTGTTTGGAAATAAGGATTTTCTTCTGTTATGTTAATAAGGTCAGACTGGAGCAGGGTGGGTCCTAAACCTAATCACTCAGAAGTGTATTATAAGAAGAGCAGAATACACACACACACACACGTAGGGGAAGGGGAAGACAGACCACAGAGACAGATACATTTACAAGCCTAGGAACTCCAAGGATTGCTGGCAGCTACTAGAAACTGAAATAGACAAGGAAGGACCTCCGCCTAGAGCCATACCCTGAAGTCAGACTTCCTGCTCTTGAATTGTGAGAAAATACATTTCTATTCTTTAAAGTCACCAACTTGTGGTATCTTTTGTTACAGCAGCACTAGATAACTCAGATGGGGAGAGATTACGCCTCCTCCTCTCTTAAAACCACAGGCTAAGGTAAATCTCTTGTGTGAATATTTTATTTTCTATACCCTGAATACCTGTAAATAAATGATAATCTGTAAATGGCAAAACCCATTTAGGCTTCAAGACTAATTTAAAATCTAATTTCCTAATTCAGAGAATTTATCTCTGACTATCACAAGAGAAATGAAAGAAAACATCACTTCCTTCAGATGATCTAGACTATTTATTTGTTTTTTTAAATTGTAGCTCTTGAGGGGGTGGAAGTAGGTAGTCTCCTATCATTCATAGCCTGACTGCAAACTTACCTGTAGTAAGATTCATCTTATACTGGTAGAACAGAATATTTTGAAGATTTAAATATTTAAAGCCTGCATCACTCTTAATTAGGAACAATGTATCCAGTGACTGACACACTAACTTGAAGCTACCTTTCCATTGAAAAGTTTAAGGGGCACTGTTGGAGATGTCAAAGTGTTGCGTAGCAGTTCTTCTGATTGGTGTATGTTTGCTCACGTAATGGCCTTTCCTGTATGCTGATTGTATCAGGAGAAATGGAGCAAGGGCCCTCCTGGTCTAAAAGACAGAGGTGGCTGCAGCAGACTGTGTGCTGACTGTGTGTTGTCCTCAACACGCACACTAAGTGAAATTGATGAGCTGTCATGGCAACTAGATTTGGTGGACTATAAAGTGGTGGCCAGAAGGTTAAAACTCATCAAATAAAGAACAACATTTGATCACAAGAACAAGAAATACTCTTGTGGCAGTCCAGATGAAATCTGACTTATGTCCGAGTCCATTTCCATCTTGATTTTATCTCTACCTATTTACCTGGTCCCTGGAATGCCATTAACAGCTTCAAGGCTCTGAAAAGCTAAGAAAATTGGTCTTGATTCCTGGTTGCTAACCTTTGGCTGTGGGATTAGGGCTGGATTAACCAATAAGCAAGGTAAACACGTGCTTAGGGCATCAACAAAACAGGGGCACCGGTTGTGCAAAGCAAAAACCCATAGATGCCGAGCAGACAAGACACAAGGACAAGTGAGTGCTGCAGTGGAAGGGAACTAGGAGGGCACGAAATGAAACTGATACGGGCTCCAGAACGTGCTCGCTGGAAATAAAGTTCACGTACGGCACAAGGGCACCCACATGAAAGGTTGCTTAAGCTATGAGGACCCTACCACTTCAACACCTTTGTTAACATCTGTCCCCTATAGACCCCTCCTGTGTATTTGAAACTCCTTATCTTGGGGGGCCTCTTGTAAGTATAGTATTTCTTTGTAATAAACAAGAGGTGCGGGTAGACTGTGGAGTCTAACTCTTGCTAGTTTCACCCAATATGCAACTAGATCCAACAGGAGTGGTTACTAGGCAAGGACAGATTATATTATTAGATAACATGTCTCTGATCCATTTTGAGAGAACCTTCTTGCATTTCCATGTCTGCTGATCCAGCAACTCCAGCCAAGAGAGCTAGCAATGCTTTTTGCCACGATACAAACACAAGGGTACACTCTTGCACATGTCCTGGTAAACTACCAATGGAACTCGATAAGTCTACCATCGCAATGAATTCAATCTTTTTTAACTGTATAGCATTTACATACAGAGTTGTGTCCTAAGTTTTGTAAACAATAATATTTATAACTTTAACTTTAAAATATGTTTGGCATACACATGGACACAATCTAGCATACATTTAATATAATACTAACATGAGTATTAATTTAATATACTAACATAACAAACTCCAAAAAAATACTGGAAATATTAGTATTTATCCAACATAAAAAGTTTTAATTTATGTATCAAGTTTTATTTTTTATTATCTGTTGTGTTGGACACATTTCTTGGTATTACTGTATATATGCTAATAAATGAGGTATTAGGCACATTAAGTGGATGCAAAATTTGTTATTTATCATGCAAAATATGTTTGTTTTGCAACAGTGAGTGTGTTTCTAAATTCGTCTTCCAAGAAAGCAACAAAGGACATTTATCAGAACATTATATGTATATTCTATCAGGAGAGGGCACCACAGATGATCAGTTTTTAGGGCCCTCACATGCCTTAATCTGGCCCTGCATGGGATCCATAGTTACGTAGTGTTTAGTTTTAAAGCACCTGACTCCCTTAGCAAGCAAGTTGCCCACATTGAAATTCTGAACCAGATTGACTCTGGCTGGCCTCTTCAAGACCTTTCAAACATCTTTGCTCAGGACGTTTCAAGTACATGTACAGAAATGAAAAGGCAGAGGATTTGATTCAGTTATGAGCTTTTAAGCCACGTATATATCAAAACATTTCAGAATAGGAAAGTGTAGGCAGTGACTACACTAACTTATCTGATCAAAAAATGTTTTGTGAAAAATAAAGAATTTACTAATTTAAAACGCCAATAAAGATAAGACTCTTTCCCCCAGTCCTGCTTGCTAAGTGATTAATTAATTAGCAGACATGGCACGCACTGCGGTGCAAATCACTGTAATCTGCATTTGTTCTGAATACTATGCACTTGTATTTCTGCATTTCCATCCCTTTTCCCTTAGGGTGCAAACTTCTTTGAGACCCAAGAGATGGGGTTAATGCACAAATGTAAGCGTTAACTATAGAATTCGATCACTCAATAAATACTGCTGAGCACTACTATGTATAGAATGCGATTGACCCTGTGCAGGCAGCTGGGGACTGAGTAGAGAGTAAGATCATCCAACTACCACATGGTTTTCTTGTTTAAAATCATTTGTGGGGAAAAGAAAGCTGAGTTTACTGCTTACTTGGGGCACCTCTGGGCACACTTGAACTTCCAACCTTTTGGTTAACAGCCCATCACCTGTTTGCACCACCCAGGGACCAGTTTATTGCTTACTTGGAAATGAGGAGACTGGGTTGTTCAAAAGTAAGTTTAGTAAATTGCTCGGATTAAAAGTGGAAGGGCTAGATGCAGGGTAGACAAAGGAAGTTTTTCTCAAATATGAAAGGGTTCTGAAGGGCATCATTCAGATTATCAGGGAGAAGATTCTGCGGCTTCTTTGGGCTGGGATGGCCACTGCTCTGGTTATGCCATAGAACCTCCGGCTCAGGCCTCGAAGGCAGCTGCATAGGCTCCGCTGTAGGGCTCTGATCAGCACCAAGGCTTCAGGAGCTAGGATGGAGTCAAGCCCCAGCTCTGCCACTTGCCCACTATGTGGTCTTAGCCACGGTCCTTAATTTCCCAGCAGAAACCTCTTCCCTCATTTGTAAAATGGGGGTAATAATAGTGTGTATCTCACAAGAGTTGTTCTGAGAATTACATAAATTAGTGAACATCAAGCCTTTAGAAAAGTGCTTTGACCATAGTATGCACTGTGTAAGTATGAGCTATTTTCTTTGCCTCATTTGGACTTACGTGAAGTCCTCATCAGAGCCTGTCTTGAAGAGAGAAAGAGACTTTTCACAAAGATTTTGTAAGTTGAACCTCATCTGCCTCCGCTCACTAATTCTGTCTCCTGCCCAATATAATTCCATAACCACCCACATGACAAAGAAATTTTAAGGAACGTGTTTTATCAGGGGGAACAGAAGATATTGGCTTACACGTTTGCTATTTATCCTGTGAGTTTTTTTTTTTTAATCTTAACTAGCCCACTAACCTTACAATGTGGAAGTAGGCTAGGGCCAGTCTCCTCTATGTCTCCATATATATTAACAATTCTAACTTCCCAGAATTTATATACCAAATAGGAAGAAACATATAATCTTCATTTTTCCACCTTCATCCTTATTAGCAGTGTGAAATGTTGACCCTAAGCAAACATGTCTCTAGATCTGAACATAAGTAGGGCAGACTCTGTGGATTGACTTCCCAAAAACCATTCCAAACTCACTTGCTTTCCTCTACTGTGGGCTAGTAAAAATACTCATACCTGGAGTCTCCCAGGAGCTGACAGTGACCATGTGTCCTATTTCTGGCCATGAGATATGAGAAGAAGCCTCTGGAGTGGATGCCTGGGAAAGTTTTTAAAAAGAATCAGGTCCAGGTGGCATGCCCCTTCAGCCCTTTGTTTGCCTTCTCATCCATTTTTCCTCTCCTTTCTGTCGGAACACAGACATGAGGCCTAGAAGCAAAGCCGTCATTTGTGACATCAGGGTCAAAGCCACATGCTGAGGATGGCAGAGCAAGAAGACAGAAAACACTCACATCCCTGATGGCATTGTTCAGCTCTCTTATCCACCTTGAATGCCTTACATTTGAACTTCTGCTCTTCTATGAGACAGGTGAACCCCTTATTTGTTTAAACCATTCACATTTCAGGCTGCGTGTAACCAAATATAATCCTAACTGATATAATGGGCATTCCAATTCAATTAGCTGGGATAAAGGAAACCAAATAAAACAATTATGCAAGATGTGTGTCTTTTCAAAATCACAGTGCTTTGAAAAGTCTAACAGAGATGAGAAGGACAGTGGATAAAATTGTTTTGCAAAGTCATTAAACTTTCTTGTGATTAACAAATGGTACTTGAATGGTTTTTGAGAGTAAACCTCATCACAAGACAGTGAAGGAAACATTTTGGGATCCTGGATGTAGATGAAGAAAGCTTGAAGTCCCTACCTGCTTATTCCATGTCTCCGTAGTTGGCCCCTTTCTAAACCACCTAATACACACCTGTGGGATTACCCACAAAATGGTATTAAATTCTCCTGTGTCTCTCACAAGGGAAAAAATGTTGCCTACAGCTCATCCTGGTGTCATTGGAAGACAAGTCTTTACCAAAAAGAACAATAACCTTTTTTTCGGTTAATTTAAGCCACAAAACATTTATTTAGGGGCTACTGTGTACAATACATACTACTTAAGGGAGCCTGGGTGGCTCAAGCCGTTTGTGATCAGCTGCTAACCTAAATGTTGGCGGTTCTGACCCACCCAGTGGTACCACAGAAGAAAGGCCTGACGATCTGCTGTGTAAAGATTAAAAACCAAAACCAAATACATTGCCACTGAGTCGATTCCAACTCATAGTGACCTTGTAGGACAGAGTAGAACTGCCCCAGAGGATTTCCAAGAATATAATCTTTATGGAAGCAGACTGTGACATCTTTCTTCTGCGGAGTGGCTGGTGGGTTTGAACGGCCGACCTTCTGGTTAGCAGCCGAGCTCGTAACCATTGCACCACCAGGGCTTCTTCTGTAAACATTAAACCAAAAACCAAACCTGTTGCCATCAAATTGATTCTGACTCACAGTGACCCCACAGGGCAGAGTAGAACTGCCCCACAGGGTTTGTAAACACTATAGCCAAGAAAAACCCCATGGAGCAGTTCTACTTTGTAACACAGGGGGTCGCCACGAGTTGAGGGCCAACTTGACAGCCTGTAATAGCAACAAGTATTGAGTATACAAAGATGGAAAGGCATAGGCCTGATCTTGAGGGATTCAATTTAACAGTCATACAGGTCTATATAACACTGTTATGGTAAGTAGAGGCATGTCTAAAATGCTTAAAAAATTGTAGAAAAATATTATCTAAGTGAGGGAAATAATGTTGATTAAGTCAAGGGGAACTATTAGTTATTCTCCCCAAGCCAGAAGACCATGTCTTCTTTCCAACTTTTCAAGGAAATCTTGGCCATAATTTCACCAAAACCCCAAACTCCACCCATGGAGTTGATTCTGACTCTTGGTGACCCCATGTGTGTCAGAGCAGAACTATGTTCCTTTGGGTTACCAAGCAAGTTATCAGGTGCTATTTTACCCATTCATTATGATTATTAACTATCATTTTCTTGTATATTTATTCTGTAATCAGCCATATTCTAAAGTTTTTTCTAATAGTTTTTTATTTTGTTTTGCTCACATTTTTGTAGACGATCAAAATACTGGCAAAAAGAAAAAAAAAACCCCACTTAAACATCTGTTCTTTGTTTTCAGCATTTTTTTCACTCTCATTTCTTTTTTCTTATCTATTTGCATTGGGCTGTGATGGTAGAATAGCATTAAATGATTGGACTGATAGTGACATCTTTGTTCTTGGTATTAATGGGAAATCACTTGAAGGATAGCAAAAGTATCTTCTCAAGTATCAATTCTGATCTACTTCTCTTGTCTGATTGTAGCTGTTTCTTGAAAGTAGTTACGAGACATCATAGTCTCCCATGAGCTCCCAGTGGTGTCCGTGACAGAATGCTGAGCTGGATTAGCATTCTCCTCTGCGGGCTTGGGAGAAGTGATGGAGGCAATCTTTCCATTATTTGCCTTGAAGATAGATATTCTTTAATATGTTAAGACAATATTCTTAAATTTCTATTTTATTATGAATTTTTAAATTTGGAATGTCTATTGAATTTTACCTACTCCTCTTTTTGGTATTTTTAAGCTCACTGATAATCAGTTTTTCCTCTTCTAGCTGCTGATAGGATTACTTACAGTAATAAATTTCCTAAGGTTTTAATCATTTTTGCATCGCTGAATAACTCTGCATAGTTATTGAATATTTTTCTTTTCACATACAGCGGGATTTATTATTTATATTCATGAGACAGATCTGTTTCTGGGCTATGTCAGGTTTTGGAATCAGAGTTATGCTACCTGTACAAAATGAAGCGATATTTTCCTATGTTCTGGTACAGTTAAATATCAAGGGAACTGATGTTTAGCAATCTGAAAGTCCTCAATTGCAAAATGGCCTAAATCTAGCATCTTTTTGAAAATAGTTCATAAACAACTTTTGAAATTTTATCACTAGCTTATTTATTGATGCAAGCTTTCTGCTGCTTCTTGAGTAAGTTTTAGTCATTTTTATTCTCCTAGGAAATTAGCCA
Source organism: Trichechus manatus latirostris (assembly GCF_000243295.1). Classification (NCBI taxonomy): domain Eukaryota; kingdom Metazoa; phylum Chordata; class Mammalia; order Sirenia; family Trichechidae; genus Trichechus; species Trichechus manatus. The sequence goes on from NW_004444073.1 coordinate 3,825,883, forward strand.
TTCATCCAGATTGCCCAAAATGTTTAGCATAGAATTGGTACATTAAATTTCAATCCTTTCCAAATCTGAGGTGTATCTACCTCTTCATTCTCAAGATGATGACTTTTATTTTCTTTCTTATTTATTTATTTTTTTTGAATTGTTATGCCAGAGTTTTCTGGAAAAAAAAAAGAAGAAAAGAAAATCGAGGGATTCAATCTCAGAGAGGTCATTTGCTTAGAAGAGGAATACTGATAGCGTGTATATTTTGACAGATACTAGTCAGAATCGACTTGATGGCAATGGGTTTGGTACTTTTTTTTCATGGTTAGTTTGTATTTCTGTTTTAATCATATATAGTCAGAATATATATGTGTGTGTGTAGAGACTGTGTGTGTGTTAGACAAGAATTCATAAAAAAATTTTGATTAGATTTTCAGGGAAAAACGAACAGAAAAAAGGTAGGAACTGTTTTGTCCTATGGTCAAACATTATGCGTTAGGGAAATTTTGAGAAGTGAAAAATGATCATTATTGAATATTGATCATGTACTGGAAACTTTCTAGGCACATTTACATATAAGCATTTAATTAGTATTATGTTTTACTTGCCACAGTGTCTTCTTTTAAAAGAATCAATTCATGAATTAAAAAAAAAAAAGAATGGAGCCCTGCTAAGCATTTTAAGCAATGCTTTTCTCTCACAGAGGAGGTATTAATTCATCAGCCAGACTGAACATAAGTTTTTCTTTACCAGGATATATCTTCATAGTTCTAAAATTTACAACTGTAGAATTTTTGTTAATGGAAACAGCATAGAATGAATAGCTGCAATAATGTCTATTATAATCTTAAAGCAAAGATTCTTACTGGAGCAAATCTTGGAAAAAACAGCCCTCATACCATCAATAGCTCTTAACATCCATATACAGAAGTCTTTTCACCCACCAGAGAAAATAAAGTGCATTGGAGGTTCTGTGGGCAGGGCTCCCCAAACATAATAGGAAGCCATTCAATGATGCCAGACTGATTCTCCCACGTCCAAGGTTTACACTTCAATTTAACATAGCTGCGAAATGCACTATAGCACAGGCTGCCTGATTTCCAACACAGCTAGTAACTATTTGTAACCACAAATAAGTCTTTTCTCTCTTTCAATCTCTAGCCCACAGTTTCATTATTACAAATTGTAGGGGCTGTGCTATTCTGTCTGTAATTTTTCTTGTCGTTTTACCACAAAATGAGTTCTTGAATCAATGACAACATAGCATTTCAGCAATAATACAGTGGACTGTGAGGCCTCTGCCAGGCATATTCTCCATGAAGCATCTCCAGTGCCCTGGTCAAAAATAATTTCTTTATCCACTGCCTTCCCGTAATAGTCATAGAGCAGCAGAATTGAAGAGGTGGTGGGATGTTTCAAGCTTAATTTCAAGGAGTAAAGTCTTAAAAGGTTTATATTGATTAAACTGGGCTTTAAATTGAAACATCTTTCCTAATTCCCTCCTTATCAAACCTTTCCTATCACCATAAAAGCCCACAACCCACAATGCACAGTGGGGAACTTTATCAAAAGAGGCTTGATGGGAATTAAAATAAAATAAAATAACAGCAGCAAATGAGTAGTGTCTAGGGTCTTAAAAGCTTGTGAGTGGCCATCTAAGATGCAGCTATTTGTCTCCTCTCATCTGGAGCAAAGGCGAGTGAATGAAACCAAAGACTCAAGCAAGAAATTAGTCCATAGGATTAATGGTCCACATGAACCACAGTCTCTTCTAGACTGAGACCAGAAGAACTAGATGGTGCCTGGCTACCACTACTAACCATTCTGACCAGGAACACAACAGAAGGTCCCGGTTAGAAAGGCAGAAAAATGTAGAACAATGCTCAAATTCATGAAAAGACCAGACTTACTGGACTGACAGAGATTAGAGAAACGCCCAAGATTACAGCCCTAAAATACCCTTTTAACCTGGAACTGAAGCCCCTCCCAGAGGTCACCTTGCAGTCAAATAATAGATTGACCTATAAAATAAACATTAACACCCATATGGAATGTGCTTCTTTAAACAATTAACTATGGGAGACCAAATGTTCAATGTTTACCCAAGAGGAAAGATGAGAAGGCAAGGAAGGGCAGGGAACTAGATGGATGGAAAATGGGGCAGGCGGGGTGGAAATGGAGAGAGTGCTGACAGATTGTGGGGACTATAGCCAATGTCACGAAACAATCTGTGCATGAACTGTTGAATGAGGATCTAATCTGCTGTGTAAACTTTCGCCTAAAACACAATTAAAAAAAAAAACAAAACCCCATGGAACAGTTCTACTCTGTAACACATAAGGTTGCCACGAGTCAGAATCGACTTGATGGCAATAGGTTTTAGTTTATTAAGTAACAGATACCTGATTTGAATCCAAGCTTTAGTTCCAGAGCCCATGCTCAATAAATATTTGTTGAATTGATGAATAACTAAAAGAATGAATAAATTAAAAAAAAAAAAAAAACCCAGCAGTAACAACAGCAAAAAACTTAATTGGGCAATCTCATTCAACAATTTGATCTTCTTATTGGCTCTTAGGACCTTGTGACATTTGGCACTTATCCAAGAGGAGCTGAAAGACTTCTGGGTGAATATGAGTTTCCTAAACAAATTTATACCCATACATACCCGGCTACAGCTTAAATCTATATATGTCTTATCCTGCAGCCTCTACCCACATATCACAGATGCACAGAAAGCATAAAACAAAATGACATTGGCCCTACTGAAAGAACCTGGGCTTAGTAACACTTGCACTCTCTACCTTCCTGCCATACATTGAAGGAGAAAGTGAAAAATAATGCAGGCCATGCAGGTTCAAAATAGCCACAAATCTAAACTCTTCTCAAAGGTCGGTGGTATCTGGTAAAGCTCAAGTCAGTTTTGTTTGAGTGGTCTCTTTTAATCTTCCCTAGCGAATCTGAGCTGGGTCTTAGATGGACAGAAATTGGTGTGTCTACCTTTTCCCAACTGGGTATTACAAAAGTTTTCAATTAAAAAAACATTACTACTAAATTACTAGACAATTTGGGTACTATAGTACTGAATTCATATCACAAATTTTCACTGAGTGTTTACAATGTATACAGCACTTGACTGACCCCCACATCTGATATTTGATCCTAATAGTGCCTGGCACTTAGTATATCTTCAACTAATGTTACTTGACTAGAGGAAGGGATTTTAACTCTTAATAATTTAGCTGAGATTTTTTTCATTCTCGTGTACCAGTTTCTTCTCAAGCAAGTTAATAATTTATGAATTTTAAAATACATTTCAGGTAATAGGTTTTTGGGAAAGTGGAAGTTCTTGTGGCAAATCAGTTATTCATAGGAGATAGCCTTTGTAAGTGGAGTCCCTGGGTGGCGTCAACAGTGAAGCACTTGACTACTAGCTGAAAGTTTGGCAGTTCAAACCCACCCAAAGATGCTTCGGAAGACAGGCCTGGTCATCTGCTTCCAAAAGATCTCTTTGAAAACTCTGTAGAACAGTTTAAGTCTAGCATCTTAGTCACAATGAAGTCAGAATTGACTGCACAACAGCTAACAACGACAACGACATTTGTAAAATGAACAATAAACTCATAATTTGCTCTACAGCTTTGTATTTTTACATTTTTGAGTTCCTTAACATGAGACGATAGTTGGAATTACTTGTTACGTACACAGTTTTGCGGCATTCCTTTGTCATTCGGCCAGCTCCATAATTTATGTGTTGAGTGCAATAGAATCTAGTAAAGTGAGTAGTTGGAAGGCAGTTGTATGCATTACCTTGTCACAATAATTAAAAAAAAAAAAAGTCTCCTGAAATGTCAAATAATATCATTTAAATTCACCTTATCTATGGAAGTATCTGGAGACAGTAATTAGGTGGGGCTAAAGTCACAATCATCATTTCCTGTAAGTAACGGAGAGTGTGTAATATATTTCACCCTTCCAAGAAGCCAGAGCATTTTATTTTTACTTTGATCCTTGCAAAAGTGCAGATAGGAAAATCTGTCAAAATCATTTCATTGACTATGCTTATTTTGTGGAGAAGTCAAATTATCAAAGCATTTGGAAAGAAAAAAAGGGGGTTATAAACAGTGAAGCTGTTTTTACAGCGTATGAGGGCACCATGGCCTCTGCAAGTACATTTAAATGTTTTAAATCCTGCATTTCACACCAGGAAGTCAAGTTCAACCAACAAATTTTTACGTACTGATTCTTTCAGCAAACCTGATAGTTTACCTAAATACTAACAGCTAACTTTCAACATTAAATTGTAAAGAGCATTATTTTTCTTTGCTTTGGACCATAAACTTACAACCAAAACTCTTTTACCAAGAGAACAGACGAAATTTTATAAAAACAAAAATATATATTTCTAGTTAATGAATACATTCATTCACTGATTCAAGTAACATGAGCGTCTCCCGTGGGCTTGCTCTGTGCTAAGTGCTAAGGATACAAGGTGAGCAAAAGGAGCCTACTGCCAGCTCTCATGGAGACAGCCAGAAGATACACAAGTAAACTAACAGGCAAAACAATGTCAGTTTGTGATATAGGCTACAAAGAAATTAAACAGGGTTGGGTGATTGAAAAAATGACCTATTACTTATATACCAGGGTAGGGGAAGGATGTTCTGAGGAGCTGACATTTGTCCTGAATGACAAGGGGAGTTATGAGCAACTGCGTCCATTCCCAGGCATCTCATCCTTACAGTGTATCATATAATCAATGATATTATCGATCATTGATATCACAAACAGTAGATCCAACATAACAAACATTGGTATGGTAGAGATTCCATCTTCAGTATGTAGCAACTGCAAGTCCAAAAGGAAATCATAAACTACACTCAAATAAAATAGAGTCTAGGAAGTTAGCTAATAGCATTAACTGTAGGTAAAGAAATCCAAGCTGCTGGAAAGTGGTATTTGCCAGCATAGGACAGGAAACTACGTGGCCAGAACAAAGTGTCAGGCTTCCACTCTTGTCTTCTGACCGTTAAGCAGGGCCACACAGCATGGTTCCTTCCAATTACAGTTAAGATACCCAGTTAAAAGCAATGGACTTTTCTTGTTTTCACAGCCCAGTACTCCCTCATTTTTATTTTGGCAATTGTACCCTGTTCTCCTTTTAGGGAATCTTCTTTTCCCTGTGGTATGCAATACTGGTGAGGTTGTAAGTCACCATGCTCTGCTTGACCTTCCCAAGCCAGGCCAGGGCTTTCTCATGGGGACTTTGAATCTCGATCAGAGGTGTCAAGGATGGAAAAGCAGTGGCAGCACCATGATGCAACCGTCAGTAATTCCAGCTGTACGTATCCAGAGAGCAACTTGATTCCTGCCTTGTTTTTTTTTTTTAAATTATTTATTTATGTACTTATTTTTATTGAACTTTAGATGAAAGTTTACAGAACAAACCAGCTTCTCATTAAACAGTTAGTACATATATTGTTTTATGGCATTGGTTAACAACCCCATGACATGTCAGTACTCTTCCTTCTCAACCCTGGCTTCCCTATTACCAGCTTTCTTGTTCCCTCCCGCCTTCTAGTCCTTGCCCCTGAGCTAGTGCACCTCTTTAGTCTCATTTTGTCCTATGGATCTGTCTAATCTTTGGCTAAAAGGTGAACCTCTGGACTGACTTCATTACTAGGCTAAAAGGGTGTCCAGGGTCCATACTCTCAGGGTTTCTCCAGTCTCTGTCAGGCCAGTAAGTCTGGTCTTTTTTATTTTTATTTTTTTTGAGTTAGAATTCTGTTCTACATTTTTCTTCAGCTCTATCCAGGACCCTCTGTTGTGATCCCTGTCAGAGCAGCCAGTGGTGGTAGCTGTGGCACCATCTAGTTGCACTGGACTCAGTCTGGTGGAGGCCATATAGTCTATTAGTCCTTTGGACTAATCTCTCCCTTGCGTCTTTAGTTTTCTTCATTTTCTCTTGCTCCTGAAGGAGTGAGACCAGTAGAGTGTCTTAGATGGTCACTCACAGGCTTTTAAGACCCCAGACTCTACTCACCAAAGTAGAATGTAGAACATTTTCTTTATAAACTATGTTATGCCAATTGAGCTAAATGTTCCCTGAGATCATGGTCCCCAGAGCCTTCAGCCCAGCAATTCAGTCCCTCAGGGAGTTTGGATTTGTCCATGGAGCTTCCATGACCTTACCCTGAACAAGCTGTGCTGGCTTCTCCAGTATAGTGTTCTGTCTTACCCTTCACCGTAGTTACCACTTATCTATTGTCTATTTAGTGTTTTTCCACCCACACCCCTCTCCTCCCTCATCACCATCAAAGATTGTTTCTTTTGTGTGTAAACCTCTTCATGAGTTTTTATAGTAGTGGTCTCATACAATATTTGTCCTTTTGTGATTGACTTATTTCACTCAGCATAATGCCCTCTAGATTCATCCATGTTATGAGATGCTTCACAGATTCATCATTGTTCTTTATCGTTGCATAATACTCCAGTGTGTGTATGTACCATAGTTTGTTTATCCATTTATCTGTTAATGGGCATGTAGGTTGTTTCCATCTTTTTGCTACTGTGAGCAATGCTACAATGAACGTGGGTGTGCATATGTCTATTTGTGTGATGGCTCTTATTTCTCTGGGGTATATTCCTAGGAGTGGGATTCAAGGTATTTCTTTTTTTCTTTTTAATTGTACTTTAGATAAAAGTTTACAGAACAAATAGTTTCTCATTAAACAGTCAGTACACATATTGTTTTATGACATTGGTTAACAACTCCATGACATGTCAACGCTCTCCCTTCTTGACTTTGGAGGACCATTTTTTTTGGTGAAAATATGCATAGCCAAAGATACACCATTTCAAAAATTTCTACATGTACAACAGTGACATTGATTACATTCTTCCAGTTGTGCTGCTATTCTGACTATTCTTTTTCAAATTATTCCATCACTATTGTCTTCAACTCACTGTCCCCTAGACGTCCCATCAAACCTTTTGATTTCCTGTTGCCAATTTGATCTCACATAGATAATTCTTTTTTTTTTTTTTTTGTACTAAGATGAAGGTTTACAGAACAAATAGTTTCTCATTAAATAGTTAGTACACATATTGCCCTATGACAATGGTTAACAATCCCACAACATGTCAACACTGTCCCTTTTCCACTTTGGGTTCCCTATCATGAGCTTTCCTGTCCCCTCTTGCCTTCTAGCCCTTGTCCCTGGACAGCTGTGCCTCATTAGTCCCATTTTGTTTTATGGGGCTAATCCCTGGCTGAACGGTGAACCTCGGAAGTGACTTCACCACTGAGCTAAAAGGGTGTCCGGGGGCCGTACTCTCAGGGTTTCCCCAGTCTTCGTCAGGCCAGTAAATCTGGTCTTTTTTTGTGTGTTAGAATTTTGTTCTACATCATTCTCCAGCTCTGTCCAGGACTTTCTGTTGTGATCTGGGTCAGAACAGTCAGTGGTGGTAGCTGGGCACCATCTAGCTGTACTGGATTCAGTCTGGTGGAGGCCTTGGTAGCTGTGGTCCGTTAGTCCTTTGGACTTATCCTTTCCTTGTTTCCTGTTCTCTTCATTCTCCCTTGCTCCCAAAGGGATGAGACCAGTGGAGAATCTTACATGGCTGCTCACAGGCTTATAAGACCCCAGATGCTACTTACCAAGGTAGAATGTAGAACATTTTCTTTATAAACTGTGTCATGCCAATTGACTAGATGTTCCTCAAGACCATGGTCCCCACAGCCCTCAGCCCAGCAATTCAGTCCCTCAGGGAGTTTGGATGTGTCCATGGAGCTTCCACAACCTTTCCATGTACAAGTTGTGCTGGCTTCCCCAGTATTGTGTACTGTCTTACCCTTCACCAAAGTTACCACTTATCTATTGTCTATTTAGTATTTCCCCCCATCTCTCCCATCCCTCATAACCAACAAAGATTGTTTCTTTTTGTGTGTAAACTTTTTCATGAGTTTTTACAATAGAGGTCTCATACAATATATGTCGTTTTGTGATTGACTTATTTCACTCACGTAACATCCTCCAGTTTCATCCATGTTATGAGATGCTTCACAGATTCATCATTGTTCTTTCTTGTTGCATAATACTCCATTGTGTGTATGTACCATAGTTTGTTTATCCATTCAT